>NC_056479.1:3857104-4037104 GCF_008729295.1 Plectropomus leopardus | reverse complement strand
TATCTGGCAGCTTTAGTAACTTTGCAAATTAAATTTTTTGCATTAAAAACATAAGAAGAATTTATAAAATACAGTATGTTTGTTACAAATTAAATTACTAGTTTATACAAACAGCTACAACAATTAGTAAATAATCATGTATTATTATTTTGATAAAACACTTAAGTCTTTGAGGTTTTTGGATGTTTTTTCTCCTTTATTTCAAATAATGTTGAGTTACTTGTAGCTGATTAATTTCACAGTTTGGTATTAGTACTTTTACTTAAGTAAAGGATGTGAATACTTCTTCTGCCAGTGGTGCATTATTTATGTGTAACAGGTATGTTTCAACAATGTGTGGTTAAGTTTAGCAACAAAAACCACTTGGTTTTGTTTAGGAAGAGATTATGTTTTAAATACCTAGTTTTTGGATCAGAATCCCCTGGGAAAGGTATGTTCCGGTAAAAAAAAAACAAAAAAAAAATGCTTTTGGTGACACTTTCCCCGGTAGAAACACTGTGTTTCTGTTTGGTTCAGCTTTTTTGGTTTTTTTTTCTGTGTGTTTTCTCTTTCCCCTCTCCTTCCCTGGTGTGTTTCTCTCCCTGCAGTGTGTGTGGTAGGAGGCGTGGCTGACTCCCTCTCTCTCCTGAGTCGGCATCGAGGCAAACATGCTCTGAATCACCAGCAATCAGCTCCTCTATAAAAGCTGCTCTTTACACTAACACTCTGCCCGGTCATTCCATCTCATCTGGTAGTGGTACTCTGTGTTCCTTCCTCTAGTGTTTTTCTGCTGCTAACCTTTGTGTATTTCCAGTGTTTTTGCCACTTGCAAGTGTTTGTCCTTGCAAGCGTCTGTCCCCCCTGAATTTACTTGTGTTTTTGTGGCTTCTTTCAGTGTGTTTCTTGCTGCTTTGCCAGCCATCGTGTTCCTAGTGCTTCTGTGTTTTTCTTGTCTTTCATCTGGAGACTCACCAGTTGCCGTCATCTTTCCTCGCCAGCCCTAGCCTGCCTAATGCCACCATTGCCTACATTTTTTTGTGTGAACCCATTTTTTTAATTAAAACTCTTAATACTACTCCTCAATCTTATGTCTCTTGTTTCAGCCATTTTGGGTCCAGAAAACAAAGTCTCATACACCACACATGGTCAGTTTTAGAAAGCAAAAACGTGAAAGATGTTGGTATGCAGTGTAGAAATTGGCATCAATATCAAATATTGAGAATAATGTCTGGTGAAAGGGGTTGGCACAGTTGCTTTATAAACACTGGTCATGGCTGCAAGTCATATGGTACATTTCCACTATGACTCAAAAGTGTTTTAACTATCGAGAGATGACAGTGATTCTCTGTGGTATGCATTTTGTTTTTACCTCACAGGTAATTTGAATTAAAGAGAAAAGTACCTGAGAATTAGAATAATGTCATTTTATGACTAGCTAACTGCAGTTCTGTGTTTAAAGTCAAACTTTGCAAATTGCAGTAAATCCAAATAAAATATCCAAACTGTTTAACATATATCTGACCTTAAGAAAATTTATTTGCAGTCAGAACTTTTAGCAAAAACTTTCTACCATTTTCTAGCTGATGTAGAAATATATATCTCACTTCCCTCAGATTTGAGTATTTTATGTTGAATCCAAATGTTAAATCTATTTGAAAATGTCTAGGAAATGTGCAAATAGCCCTCGCCTAAACAATTGTTTTTCCAATCAACCGTAGTTAAAACCCATGCCCAATTCTCCATGACAAAAGTTTACTTTAGCTAGCTACCATCTTTGCAGCTATCATCTCCAGTCACACCTGTGCAGAGACGCCAGCAAATGTATCTGTATGGACAGTTATAGCTAAAAGCAAAACTTTCTGAGCGTCTTCCTTTGAAATCTGAGTGTCTCTGATAATAACCTCTGTAAGGTCACCAGAGGTCAGCTGGTCAGCAGGTCAGTCAACCAGGTGTTTCTGCTGAAACACTACACGTGCTGTTACAATCACTTTCTTTACACCAAAGTCTTGGATTGAAAACACTGAAAGTGGAGAAAAAAACTATTTGTCTTCACAGAGGGCATATATTACTAGTTTCTTTCTGTTGCAGCATCCATTCATTTTCTGACCAGATGTTTGCTCCTACTTTGGCATTCCCGAGGTGTTCCCAAGTCAGATGAGATATGTAATTTCTCTGGTGTGTTCTCGGTGTATCCCAGGTCTCTACCAGTTAGACGTACCCTGAGAGCCTCCAAAGGAAGGCATTCTGATATGTGCTTGAACCACCTTAACTGGTCCTTTCAGTGTAAAGGAGCATCAGTTCAATTTCAAGCTCCTTCTCTCTGTCTGAGCTGCTTACCTTATTTCTAATGGGTTAACCCAACCACTCTATGGAAGAAACTCATTCTGGCTGCGTACATCCTCAACCTCATTCTTTTGATCATTACCCAAAGCTCATGACTATAGGTAAGGGCTGGAATGTCACTGAAGCAGTAAATCAAAAGTTGCCTTTCAGGTCAGCTCTCTCTTCACCACAGCAGCCCCCTTGCTGCTGATGCCACACCCAATCCCCTGTAGCTCTCACTGCATGTTACCCTCACTGTTGAACAAGACCCGGAGATACTTGAACTCCTTCGCTTGGGGCAATAAATCACTCCCAACCTAGAGGGAGCAATCCATCGTGTTCCGGCAGAAAAGCATGGTTTCAGACTTGGAGGTGTTGACGCTTATCCTGACCGTTTCATATTAGACTAAAAGAACTGTCCCCAGTGTGTGCTGAAGGTCTCGGTCTGATGGAGCCATCAGAACCACATCCTCTGCAAAGGTGAAGACGCAATTCAGAGGTTCCCAAACCGGACACTTTCCTCCCCCTAGCTGTGCCATGAAATCCTACCCATGAGAATCACAAACATAATCTGTGACAATGGACAGCTTTGGTGGAGCCATTGTCTGTATGAAAGAGGCACACTTAGCCACCATAATGTCATTGGTTCCCAGACCACTGTTTTGAAGCTTCGAGTTTCACATTTTGGCCATCCCATCTTGTTTTTTTGGATCCAGAAGTGATCACATTTTGATGAGAGTGTGCAGCTGTGGAGAAATGAGGGGTGGATCTGACTGAGGAAACTACAGTGGTTGCAAAATGTCAATCGCAAGGGAGCCACGCCCTTAAGCACACCATGCTTTAATGTGCTTTTTATTCAAAATGGGACCGTAAATTACAAAATGACGACTTCTCATCCCAACTTGTCACATGGTGCCACTATGTCAGTGTCCTTCCACGTGTATTTATGATGTTTTAAGTATACTTTTGCCTCAGCTGTTTACGCTCTGGGATACCGTTACCATGATGTCAGCAAATGCACATGGTGGGATGATGCAGCACATTATGTTCACCAAACATGAGCACATGGCAACCATCACAGACTGCACGATGGTTAAGATGGGGCAACAGAGTCACGGATGGTTAGGTTTGGGCAAAAGAAGCATATCCTCACATCCACACAGGAAGTGAACTCCAGACTTCCACATGAAAGTCAGTTGTTTTTGGGACCCATCAGCCACCCTTTCCACCTCACTATAAGTACACTCACACTTCTTACAACCTTACACTTACAACCAGCGTTCTCAGCTGACACCGTCCAGCTGCATTCAAAGTAGATGCGGAAAGTGGCTTTCGGCGTCACATTCGTACACTGAAGCACTGACAGAGCGGACATATTTCACAAGTTTGGTTACTGTGATGTCAACAAATGTTCCATTGATTATATATCCCAGTTTACAATAGTGCTGTGCTGAACTGGTCGATTTGAAAGCTGGTTCACTAGATAGCGCCAAGGTTCAAAGAATCCTAAACGGAACCAGTAAAAGAACCAGAGCTGATTTGGTGGAAAAGGGGTGACATGTTAGACAGGTCTGACCTGGAACTTCCACTAGCCATAAGTCCTGTGTCCAGTGATACACTGTGCTGTGGGGTTTGCATTTGCCAAATTCAAGCTCCGACAGCCACAAATTGAAGGTCCATCTCTAGAGCTGCTGTAGACAGCCGCAAATTGAAGGTTGAAGCCAATACTTAGAAATGTTAAAAGAAAAATATCTTCATTAACAGAAAAGGAATCTTCAGCAGTTGACTAGTATTGACTAGTAATTTTTTTTCTTTCACTGTGACCAGTCCAGGAGCAGCTTTTAGACTGAGCTGATCTGTTATATTGGCAGGAGAGCGATGTAGAGAGACAAGACAGACAAGTTTATGGAGAGTAGAAAATCGAATTACATAAAGACATTTACACACTCGCACATACATGCAGGCTTAGCACATGTCAGTTGTGGCTCCCGTCTTGCAGGCAGTGATGAAGCACTGTATGTGCCTGTGTGTGTTCATTTGTCTCCCTCCAGCTAGCAAGGAAGCCGTCCAAAACACAACCTGCTGTTTGAACAATACACCCTGATGGCAGGCTGTAAAACAGTTGTGTGTTCGTGTGTGTGTGTTTGTGCTACTTTGTTTTCTCTGTCCCTGTTTCATTTCTGTGGTTTAAAAAACATAATCCTTCCTGTCCCCTCCATCCCCAAAAGTCAGTATTAAAATGCAAACAATTAAAATTTCCTATTTAAGATATTAAAGAGCCAAAGAGTAAAAATGTTGGATTGGTTTAATTATATGTTTCAGGTATCGATAAAAGCCTGTTCTAAAAGAATTAACAATATTTAGGGCTTCGAATCAATCTTATTGATCCACATAAAGACACTCTGATGTCATTCCATTCTGCACAGATGTACAGATAGAAGAACGCTGATGCATGCTTTTTTATATTTTTCTCCTTTTTAGTGGATGACAACAATAGGAATAGGCACAAAAACCAACAAATGCAATCCATGACAGCATGTAACAGTACATGCGAACACTGCAGTCCATGCAAGTGGCAATAACAGTCATATGTGTATATTAATAGTGGAGGCATGATTAATAATAATGGCAGTAATAGTTGGCGTCAAGTAGGACCTCGATATCAGCAAAGGCGCAGCCACAGGCTGGACCACAGCATCAGTACAACCATGATCATGATCCAAGCTGAACCACAGACAGGAACACAGTATCAGCAAAACCATGACCACAGATTAGGTGCAACCATAGGCAGGACCCCAGCATCAGTACAACCATGACCATGATCCAGAAAATCGATGAAAAAAGGGAGCACAAATGCTCCAGAGAAGAAGCCAAGTTTTGGTATGCAGTAATAGGACATAAATGTTTGCAAATAAAGAGATTCAATTCTGGATTTTATGGGGAGCCAGTGCAGAGCATCGCCTTTAATAGTTGTAACTTTAAACCTTAATAAAGTGTAAACGGGTGAGTAAAATAAAAATTAACCCCCTTACAGTTGTCATGAATTTTGAAATTAACTACAGAGACCAAAAATGTTTTGTACCAGGCTGTAAACACGTTTATTTATGCTGTAAAGTTAGGTCTATTGGGATTGATTCGCTTTTGGTGCCAGCTCAATAAGCCAGCAGTGCAAAACCAGTCTCCATTTCAGATTCATGAAATCTTGTTTGCCTCTCCCTCTCCCTCCTTGTTGGTTTTTCCATCTCTCCTTTTCTCTGATAATAAATGGAGTGTTTTTCCGCTAGTAGCCCTGTCACTGTTATCTCTCCACTTCATCCACCACTCACTGGTGCCTCAATCACTCACTTCTCTCTCCCCTCCTCTCTCTTCCTTTTTTTTTGTCCATTCAGTCCTCCTCCTCCTCCTCTTCATTTCAGTCTTATTCTCCGCACTCCATCATCCATCTCTTTCTTATGCTCCCATGGTCAGTTTAAAGCTGCCATTCTCTTTACTCTCACTTTATCTTTTTTCTTTCATTTTTCCTTATTTCTTTTCATTTCCTTTTTTGGTCCTGTGAACAAAATAAGAAAATACTTTCATGATTTCAAAGGTTCTCCTTTGAAATCATATTCCCTCCCTCCATTTTTAATCAATTCTTTTGCTGCTTTTCTTCTTTTCTTCCATGTTTGTCTCCCGTCTGCTGTTCCTCCCATCATTCTGATGTCCATTTTAAGTTAGCTCAGAGTCTGGAACAGATAGCATCTCTATTGAAGCTCCGACCAGACCGACCCTGTCACCCTCTTCTGTTTTATTCTCTCCTCTAATGGTGGTTTTTGTGTTTTCTTTGGGTTATGTTCTGTGTCCTGTACCTCCTTCCTGTCTGACTTCCACACCCTGTCACTATAAAACTGTCACGATGCTCATAAGATGGCAGGCCGGGCCTCTCTGATCTCCTTTACCGTCACGAAAACACATGCTCAGAAGGCTGGAAAAATATCCAACCAGGTAGGCTCCATCAAAGTTCAGACCACCCAGAAAAGTTTGGCTTTGCACTGAGATGTTTTGTAGAGCATGACAGTGGTTTCACATGGTTTTACATGACAACAATCAACAAGAGCTTATTAAAAATGCTACATAACATCTAGCAATAATCCCTTATCCTGAATTGGATTTACAGTGGGATGATGATGTTTCAAAGGCACCAAATAAGGCCAAATGTAGTCACTACACAATAGTGATATATAATAGTAAGTATAATATTAGATCTCTAAATGCAAATCAATATATGTAATTCTTTCTAGATTAATTTCGTGTTCTCACATGGCACATGTGCAATTTACATTAATAATGGTGTCAAATTTAGTCATTTTAACCGTTATTTTAAAAAAAACGGTCCTTGATGACTGATGATTTTGACAGCAAACTAACAGCATGCTAACAGTGGTTAGCACTGACCCTGACACACCACAGCTAACTGTCAGTCATTGTTGGGCCATGGGTGAACATCTGATGCCCTAGTTTTTGTGATGTGTGCACTAGTCAGCTCCTGCAAGCTGTTGTTCGCCAAGTCAGCATGTTGAATCAGTATCAAAGATGGCAAAGCTCAATGCATTGGAGGAGAAACGGAAGTGAGAGGCACACCATTGACTTAAGTCAAGAGGGTATGAGACTGAATCAAGCTAGATTCGTCTTTAGCAGAATTTAGTTTGAAATTGTGTTATTGGTCATTGGTGCATGTTAAATAACATGACACGTAAAAAAAATATCTTTCATTCAAACTTGAATTGTGTCGTTCATGTGCTAATTGGTTAACTAGTGTCTTCAACTTTTTGGCCAAAACACAGATGACATGAAGTGATGCAACTTTTTGGCATTTATTGCCATAAGTTATTGAGATCTGTTTGGTGTGTCTGGGCCTTAACAGCACTACCACTGTAAAGTAGATGGGTGATATGGCAATGCCATACCAAAACCAATAAACAACAAAACCGGTTGTTTTTTTTGAAGGCAGCTGTGTGTTTCCAGCCTCTTTTTAGCCAACAAATGTGCATGTTTTTTTGCGACCTGTAACTATTTTTCAAGCCGGGAATGTGCCACTTGAACTTGTCATATCCATAACCTAATCACACATTAACAAAAGCATTATCGAAACCCAGCATTAACGTGCAAATGTATTCGTGGTTTGCATACACATGAAGCAAACATTTTTTCTGCCGATAGGGTGAGTGTCTTCCTAGTCTTTCAACCACTGAAAGCTCTTTGCACTACATGCCACACACACGCACACATTTATACACTCATGGCAGAGGCTACCATGCAAAGTTCCATTTTGCTCATCATTTCATCTAATCTATGCACATTTTCACACTGCTGGCACAGCCTTCAGGAGCAATTTGGGATGCAGTTTCTTTTCCTTTGACATATGGATGAAACCACCGATCTCTGGTTAAGTGGATGACTCGGTGTCCCTCCTGGGCCAAAGCTGCGCTTGTTTAGGGAACTTTAGTGCAATGTTACATGACCATCAAGGTCAACCTTTGACCTCTTTACTCGTCATTGTTTGCTAGTAGGCCACTGTCATTGATTAAGGAACTGAAGCTTTTTCTGTTAACCTCAATAAATGATTACATGTAGATGGACAAGCTACCTGAAGTTTCTTTTTTAAGTGCCCTTCCTCTCTCATTTTTCCTCACTTTGTTCCATCCCTCTATTGTGCCCTCACCTTTTGAGGCTGTTTGAGTCTGTCAGTAGAAGCTGAATAGAAAAAAGCAACAAAACAGAGCAAAGAGCAGAAGAAGACTCTGTCAATGACGACACTGAGGCATCTGAAAGTGTCGCTTCCATTTCCTGACCACACACTCACACAGAATTTAGACGTACCTGTGGCTCGCTATATCCTGGCTTCACACAATAGAGGCCATTCCTCTTTTAACACAGAACACAGCTCTTAACACACACACACACACACACACACACACACACACACACACACACACACACACTTCTTCTGTGGTAACTCAACAAAACAGGTGTTGACCTGATGTTTGTCTCACACACAAAGAAGAAACATGTGTAAACACACACACACACACAGTGATGAAGGAAATATGGCTGACACGTGACACAGAGAGAACTAATATTTGTTTTCCAAGAGCATAGGTGCAGGAGGACAAGTGCAGCAGCGCTGAGGGTGCTGCAGCCCCCCCCCCCCCCACCACCCCCCACCACCCTCTTTGACAAGGGGCGAAACAACACAGTCTTTACTATTTGATAACTATGGGGCTATGGGCTATCTGACCAAGTGTTTTAAATTTTGAACAGTATGTGCTAAGGTGCCTGCCATAAAATATGTAGACAAAATTTGTTTAAGATGTGCAACTATTTTTGAATTCCGCTCATTTGGCCTGCCATTAAGGGGTATAAGGACATAGATGACCTGAAAGGCCAAGGCACAGTTAACTTTAAGTGGTTGTCTTTTGTACTCAAAACTGGGTGTGTTTTCTTTTTTCAAAAATCCCAAATAACACCATATATCATAACCAGAAGCTGTAAAATGTGGTAATTTATGGTGAAGGGAGGGTCATGCATTTTGCCCCAGTAAACTCCCTACTCTGATAAATAAAGTACAGTTACTTACCATTTTTCAGAATGGTAAATTTGATAATCCTGTTCACATTTTTTGGCCCGGGACACATCTGACTACCTCTGCTTTCCAAAATTAAGTCAGAGTCAACAACCCTCCCAACCCCCAGCAATGGTTGTGGATATGGGGTCCACTTGGAAAACACTGTACCCCTGCCCAAAATTCTTAAATGCTGGCCTGCCTCTGATCTGATTTGACAGTGACATCGCGTCAGGTCAGAGTGCTCCGTATGGAGTCAGCTCATGGGTCAGCTAAACTTGGGGAGTGATTTGTGATAGTGGGAGCTAACCAAAGGCACAGGCACAGTGAAGAGGCTGTGGAAGGCCGGAATATTGCCAGAGCAGTTGTTTTTGTGCTGCTTTTTTTTATATCCATAAAATTCCTTGGACATGAAGGATTTCCACTGTAGAGGCACAGCCATCAGGAGTTTTATGGCAGGTCATGATGAAGTGGACGAAGAGCAGACATGTGTTTTGCCCAGGGCACATGCGTGGCTTCAACAAAGTGGTTCATTCAAAATGAAATATTAGAAAATGTGGCATACATAGTCCAATGAGAAATTGTGTCTGAGGCAAAGGAGTGCACATTCTTTGGAATAACCGCTGATGTAACCACAGATGTCTCAGCAGTTTCTCTGCAGCTCCTTTGTAAGTGTAAGCACATACATAGTCATGTGCGAATATTTATACTGTGCAGCACCCCTTAGCGAAAATATGTCCCTGCGCTCATGTCCAAAAGAGACATCTCTCTTTCTTTTTCAAGATCTCCTCCTCTCCTTCACGCGACTGACAATAAGAATTGATTTGTTTTAGGTGGCTAAAATATGCTTTGCTGCAGCCCTGCCGCTTCAGCTTCAGTGTCAGTAGATTTGGATTATCAAAGACGTTAGCAAAGCAACGCAGTCCATAAAATAAGCACAACCAAAATGTTAGATAGGCCAGACCACTGTGTTTAACTCTTTCTTTATATGTTACACTTACAACTGAAAATGAGAGGAGTTTGCCAAATTTACATATCTCTGCAATTAAAAACTGTAGCTAGTTTTCTACCTGAAAGATTATAGTTATTCGATTTATACAGTTTTGGAAGAAATATAATTTGAGACAAAATGTTCGCACAGTTCAGTATCTTCAAAAGCACAAACAGTATTCATCAATTTGTTGTACTGCAAGTGTTCATGGAGTGTTTCTAATGAAACTCTACCGTATTCTCAAGTGTCTCCTTTCTGTCTTTCTTTATCTGCCTTCCTATCTCAGCAGCCTCTTTCCAACCCTCCCAACTCTCTCTCTCTCTCTCTCTCTCTCTCTCTCTCTCTCTCTCTCTCTTGGGTTTCTGTTAGTTAATGAGGTTTAAACTTGGATCCTCATCACCGATTCCAACTTGGACTCACTGCAACCTGGTGTACTCTGTGTGTGTGTGCATTCCTTGTTTACTTATAAATGCGTGTGTGCATTCCATCATGAATTTGCAATGTTGTGAGTGAGCAACACTATGAATAAAAATGTTTGTCTGAGAATACAATAAATATGCATGTGCACAGACACATTCCTGTGTGTGTGTGTTTGTGTGTGAGAGAGACTGTTCACCAGAGCAGTAAACACATTGCAGCAAGTGCCGCTGCCCTGAGGTACCCCTTTACCGCTTGGATATTAGCTAACCAAGGAAATGCTGTGTGCGTGTGTGTGTGTGTGTGTGTGTGTGTGTATTGTGTTTGCTCCAGCGTCTCTCGGGCTAATGTGCTTCACAATCTACTAGCTTCCTCCTTCCCTTTAGCACTGCAACACTAATGACTAACCCAGGGCGAAGACACACACACACACACACAGGCTTGCCGCCGTGCAAGCCTGCGTGTGTGTGTGCAATTCAGTTCTATCTCATTTCATTGTGGGTAAAACATTATTTATAGCTGCAGAGTAAAGATACCAAACACAGATTAAGTGGAGAGAGGGGGGTGGGGGTTGGGTTGAAGGGATATACAGCCGTTTGTTCCACTTGTTTTAAATTAATATCAAACACTTTCAAAGATGTAGGCCCACAGATATGTAAAGTGTAGATATGTTTAGTTTTTATACTTTCCAAAAAGGACAGTTAAACTATAGCCACGTTATGATTAAATTTCAGTTGGAATATTTATTATTTCAATGACTTTCCCATCCTCAGCTGTACATTGTGACTACTGTTAACTACCAAATGCTATCATGCTCACACATAAAACTGAAATGGTGACAGTGTTTATTACATTACCTGCTTTAGCTCCTACACTGATGTGCCAAAGGCTATGTTCACATTAACAGCAAATGTGACCCATATCTGTTTTTTTTTGTTCTTATTTGACACAGATCAGGTTTTTTGGGGTTGTGTGGACACAGAAATCAGATTTTTTTTCTAATCAGGGCAACTTTCATATGTGGTTCTGAAAATTCAATACGTATCCAATCACTGGCCATGCGACTGCTGTGGGAATGGTCATACTGAACTTCATGAGTGTTTTGTTCATATATCCATGACTTTTCCATGTCATACTACACTAGGCAGGTGCAAATTACTTCCTATACAGTGTTGGAACAGTCTTGAAACCACAGAGGCTGCTCTAACCGTAGCACTGCTGCATTAGGGTAAGGGTTACCCCCGGCCCCAGTTGCCGGCCATTAGACCCCAACTGCCAGACGCTTATGACAAGGACAGCTTGCCGACATGCCAAGGCAGTGATGTTGTGACGTACCAACTGAGGTGTTTGAATGTAGGTCTGGACAATGTTTGGACAAACTATTTCTCCATGAAACATTCCACGTCATGGCCCAACCACTTGTGACTCCTCTCCCGGCCATACCCACACCTTTCTACACAGAACTACCAGCAATAGCTGCTGATAGAGCTAGAGGACTTACAGCTCATTTGTGCAACAGCACATTATCCAAAAAACAGACACCCATTGCTCGGAGGGGCCTGTTCTCTGAAAAATACACTCCACACTCTCCCAAACGCACTTAGCTAATTATAATTCAGAATTACCACACCACAAAAGTTTGGCAAAGTATCTTTAGAATCAAAACTTATCCCTACAGACATGAAAAGACCATTTTAATGTGTCCTGAACTGAACTGAACTGGACTGCTTGGTGGAAACATGCAGTGGGGTTCTGCATCTACATATTGTGCTCTAAGTATCCTTCTGCCTTTACTGTTGACATCCCAGGATGCCGCTACCATGATGTCAATAAATGCACAAGTTGGGACACTGGACACTGCACGCGGTTATGTTTAGACATAACCACGTGCAGTAAACACCAGCACATGGCAACCAAGTTGGGACGTCAACAAAAGCACATGCTGGCATGGTTGGTTAGGATTAAGCAAAAAGGGCACATGTTAGGTTTAGAAAAACTTCACATTTAGACAGGAAGCAAACACAAGACTCTATGAAATTCCAGGATTTGTTAAATTCATCAAATTCCCTTCCAGCCCGCCTTATAAGGACATTCATGCTCATTAAATTTCATCGTTACCAGCAGCATCACAACCTAATACCGTCTAGCCGCATGCAGGTGTGAAGGGTTCTGTCTGGTTGCTTTCACAGCTGGTATTGTTTAGCGGCATATCACGTGGATGGAAAGCTGGCTTTTGGAAATTATCCAAACAGAAGCACGGGGCCGACTATAATTTGGAATTACTTCCTCAGACCTTCCTGTCATGACAATCACTCAGGAGATGAAGCTTTCACAACCATAGCCCTGTTTGCACCATAAACTTTCAGAATAATATCTTTAGAACCAAAAGTAACCTCTAGGGAAATGTACAAAATAACTATTCTAATGTGTCCTGAACTGAATTGAGCTGGTCAGCGTGGTGAAAACGAAGCTTTCCTCACTCAGTTTTTCCCCAAATGCTGGTTTCACAAGTGCTTTTTGTTGTTTTAACATGCATAGCATTTGATGTTATTGGTTGTATGTGAAGGCAGAAAGATTGGTTCTGGGAAAATAATCTCATTCATAGAGCAGCTAGTGTGACTGTAATCCTGCTGAATTTACAGAAAAAACAAGCCAAAATTCCATTATCAATCCCAGCTACAACATTTTTTCACATATGAAAATGAGGCACTACAGATAATCTCCCTTTACTGAAACTCAAAAACACAGGTACTGTCATTATGCGTCTCCTATGGCATAAACCATCTCCTCTCGATGGTGTAGGACCAATACCACCTACATGTCACTTTACAGTTTTATTACTTTTACTTTATGAATACTGCCTTTGATGTGTACTTTATAAGAACTTACTGTGTGTGTTTTACACAACTTAATGTCCTTGGAGGAGTGCGGCCAGATTCCTCTTCCTGTTGTTGTTCATCTGGGTTATTTGTTACCAGGCAGACTGATGGCCATATTAATACAAGGTGACGCTCAATTGGCTGAAGTAATGTTGCATACACGGCAACACTTCCAGTGATTGGACGATCAGTCAACCACTTCCAGCCCTGAGGGTGACAGTCTGTCTCCCCCTCTCACCCCCAAAATGGAACAGGATTACATCACATCCTGTCGATCTGTCTGTCGACACATTATGCTAACCCGTCTGTAATTGTCTAAATCTGTCAATAACCGCATAGAAATGAGATGAAGCTCCAGTGAAGTGATTCCTAAATATGTCTGTGACGATATACGGCCAATCAGGTGCCATTTTCTGTTACATCACAGAGAGAGAGAGAGTCTTTGCCAGTCTGCCAGTTTTAACAAAAAAGATTGTTAAAAAAAACATTTTTAACTAATCTGGTAAGTAAAGGTCTTTTCACACAAAAAGGAATAATTTGTGCAAAAAACTTCAATAATTTTGAATGCAGGACTGTACAAATAAAGGTCTGCACCACCCTTATTTAGGATTCCAAACTTGGAAAATGCCTAGGTTAGGGATTTTTGTAATATCTTAATCCCTATCCTAAAATAAAATGGGATTGTATCCCTCAATGCAGTCTGGAAGCAAGTTTCAAGGTTCTGTAAAACCAAAAAACCCGAAATTTATGTCAAATTTGAAGTAATTCCCTCAAGGTGTCTTAGAAATTGTCACCATCGGCCCTATGTGACTCCTGTGTGTCTGCCTGAGTGTGATTTTTTTTAGTCACCTTTGTTTTTGGTGTGTGTCTGTTGAATTTGGGTTTGGTCTCTCATTTGTGCTC
The DNA here is from genome assembly GCF_008729295.1 of Plectropomus leopardus. Classification (NCBI taxonomy): domain Eukaryota; kingdom Metazoa; phylum Chordata; class Actinopteri; order Perciformes; family Serranidae; genus Plectropomus; species Plectropomus leopardus. The sequence goes on along the minus strand of NC_056479.1, from coordinate 4,023,012 downwards.
GCCCCTCCCTTTGTCTGCACTCCTTTACTCTACACACCTTGTAGCATTCATCAATCTACATACCTGCCTGCAATCAAGCCTGAAATCTACAAGAGATCCAGCTCCACAATCAGGCCCTGCAAGATTGTTGCCAAACACAGATTGTTTTAAGTCAAGTCCAGCTCTATTTCTGATCATATTTTGCCTGCTTGAATGTTTTTTTGCTGCAACCTATTTTGTGATCTCTGACAGGATTCCCTGCCAGCCTTCTTGTCCTTGAGTCGACTTGAACGTTTTTGCCAAATTTAAATAAATTCCCTCAAGGTGTTCTTGAGATATCGAGTTCACAAGAATGAGATGGATGAGGTCATTGTGAATTTAACTTTTTTAACAAAATCTAATCATCTTTTCGTTGAGTGCAAGTCAATGTTTTTGCAAAATTTGAATAAAATAATTTGAGGCGCTGTTGAGATAGCACATTCACAAGAATGGACAGATGGCTGGAAAGTAGGCCTACAGCTTTGGTTATCACTGGCATGGATGGATAAAAATTAGACTCATTATGGTATTTTAGACTCAGTTTATTAGTGTATTTAAGCTCACTAAATAAATGAAATATTTATTATTTCCCCACTGGAGGAGGAGGGTAAACCTGAACTCTTGACCTCAGTATTTCTGAAATCCTGGCTCCAGCCCTGGCTGCGTACCTGCTGGCAGCTAGTGGAATCAAATAATGCTCTCCTCGCATCATTCAACTCTACTCCGTCATTGGCACATCGCACTCTAACAAGCTAATTAATGAACTTGTCAACTGTCATTACTGTAAAGGCTTCACCCGTGAAGGAGCAGTGATGTGTGGATGTGTCTGAGGGGGCGACATTTAGGGATCCGAGGTTTGACGTCAACAGGCACACACTGACACTCTCTTTGTTTTTCACGCTTGCAACAAAATGCTCGCAGATGCTGATTTACACAAATTAAAATGCACACATACACACTTTATCCAAACACTTATCCCAAACAAACCATCACAGACAAAGTTGGCTCGCACAAATTAATTTGCCAGCTATCTCATATCAGACTGATGGAGAGAGAGAGAGAGAGAGAGACAGAGAGAGAGAGAGAGAGAATGGTTAGAGGGAAGAAAACACACCGTTTTCCAGCTGATTAATTTTTCCAATTTCATCGAGACACGACCGTAACCTTCTTCAATTAAAACACCACACTGGAAACAGACACTATGTGTGTGTGTGTGTGTGTGTGTGTGTGTGCACGTGCGTATGCAGAGCTGATGGTTGTATTTTATTGAGTGGAAAATTGAATCAAATTGTTTCTTTCAAACAGTCTGTTCTCCCCTTCTCCTCCCTCACTTCACTATCTCCTCCCCCTCCTCCTCTTCTTCCTCCTCCTTTTCCTTTCCTCCTCCCTCACTTTATAGACAACTCACTTTCTCCTCCCTTGGATCATCACCGGGTCTAAAGAGCCATTAGCTTGTAGGTGTAATATTTTCATTTGTTATTTCTTCCTTTATCTTTTACTTTCTCCTTTTTTCCTTATTTTTTTCTTTATATATTGTCTTTGTAGCAATCTATCTGGTAGTTGTTGATAGACTGTATAATGTTTTAAGCCCAAACTGGCACTCCATCAGGTAAAGAGTTACACTGATCCAAAAATCCCTCATTGCACAGGGAAACTGAGCATAACTATAGGTACAACTAAATGCGGAGGGCAAAGTCAAACCTGTAAGTTTTCCTGCTGTCAGTGTTTAGGAAAGTCTTTTAATCTTTGAATTCTTTGCAAAGAAGATTGACTATGTGCGTAATGCATACAATTATCTTTTTTTTTTAAAAAAAATCATACAATTCACCATAATGCCTGAAATAAAGTGTTTGACACTTGTAATTTTATGGTTAGAGACCCCCCCCTCAAACTTAAAAGTCCAGTCTGAAGTAAAAGTTAAATCTTATCCCAAGTCATCACATATTGCCGCTTTGCAGTGTACTTCCGCATCTACATATAATGCTCTGGGTATCCTGGGCAACCAATGGCGCAATGTCAACAAACCACCACATATGCCAAAGATGGTTTTCATTTGATGACAAAGTGACAGATGGTAAGGTGTAGAAAAAAAAGCATTACAGTCAGTAAGGAAGAGAAAACTGGCATGAAGGGCTCTTTGGACCCATCCACTGCCCTTCCCATGTGGCCTATAGGCACCCTCATGTTCCTCATATTACAGTGTTACCAACAGCGTTTTAACCTGACGGCGTTATGTGGTGTGTCATGCGGACGCGACAGGTTCCATACAGCAGCATTCTGACCGCTTATCAGGTTTTGTGTGAAAGGTGCCGTCTGGTGGCGTACACTAACACCAATTACTGCACATGGTGGGATGAAGCACCATGTGCACCATCTCAACTGATGTTATTCAGAGGTGTATCGTGCAGACACGAAAGGTGGCTTTCAGTGTCTGCGTCATATGCCAAAAGCACTGTCAAATTGGCAGTATTTGGCAACTTCGGAATGAGAGCAGGCTGCAACATCATATTAACTTGTCACATTTTAGGTGCTGCATGCAAGGGACACGCAGAGCATCCAACAAGGAAATAGCGCTCTCTCTCCTCAGTGTTTCACAGCGTCCCTCTCTCTCACCTCCCCAATGACAGAGTCATGAATCTCCATTAGGAGAAGAATAAAGACATGCACAGACCTCTGCACACACCAAAGTCACTTTGAAGCAAGGAGGAGGGCAGACAGGAAATGAGGAGATGGGAGGAGAAGAGGAAGAAAGGAAGAAGGAGGAGCTAAAGATTACAGTCAATCAGAAAGTCAGTTTGAAATAGAAGAGAAAAAAGGGACAGAGAGTTTGTAGTCAATGGCAGACATTCAAGATTTTTCTTCAGGAGCCTCCATCTATAAAGACTGTGGTTGTTAAATATATGAAAGACCAGGGGCCACATTTACAAAGACATGCATTGATGTCCAACTGAAACATGGTGTACGCTTAAATCCAGAAAAACAAAAGCCATGAAGTTGACGTCGAGCACCGCATATTTCCATGGCATTTCACTCTTGATACACCTGAACGTGAGCGTGGAAAAGGGCGAACACCACGTTTTTGTGTGTACGCACCCTTTGTACATGAGGCCCCAGGATTATATAATTGTCAGCTACAGTTGTGGAAATAACTGTGAAGGAGGTGAAGACTCTTACTCACATGGGGCTCATTTCTACAGTAAATGAAACACTGAAAATAAACAATTCCCTGTTTTTCTGGCTTTCCCCTGAAACTCCCTCAAGGACCCCTGGGGGCTCCTGGACCCCTGATTGAAGACCACTGTTTAAGCAGAAGGGCATGCAGTCGATGATAGAACACTCATTACAACCATAAGAGACTTGACACATGACTTGGACTTGTGACCAAAGACTTGACATGGATTTGTAAGCAAAGACTTAAAACTTGACCTGGACTTGTCCCTCGAGGACTTGAGACTTGACTTGGACTTGAGACCAAAGACGTAAGACTTGATCTGGACTTGTGAACAAGGACTTGAGACTTAATCTGGACTTGTGACCAAAGACGTAAGATTTGACATGGATGTTCCCCTCAAAGACTTGAGACTTTACTTGGACTTGCGTCCAGAGACTTTAGATTTTATTTGGATGTGCCTCTCAAAGACTTTAAACTTGCCATGAATATGACCCTCAGAGACTTGAGACTTGACATGGATTTGTGACCAAAGACTAAGGACTGTACATGGATGTGTCCCTCAAAGATTTCAAATTTGACATGGAATGGTGACCAAAGGTTTAATACTATACCTGGACTTGTGACCACAGACTTGAGATTTAACGTGCCCCTCAAGGACTTGACATGGACTTGTAAAAAATTTTGAGCATGTATGGTTTTAGACATTTTAACACAAAAATGTTTGCATAAAAGCACATTAAATTAATCAATCAATCTTTTAAACATTAATTTATTTTTATTTTTTCTGTAAAATTTAACAAGGTGACCTTGTTTTAATCATAAGACCACCATAGCAGCTGACACTAAAACTTGCGTGTGAGCGCAGCGAGTTCAGCTCCCCCTCTGAACGTCCCCACATGGAGGTCAGCTGCTTGGCTATTTCAGCTCCTCCTCTCCTCCCTCACCCCTCACGTCGACATTCCCAGAGAATCTCCTGCTGTCTGGGAATTCTCTGCTGTTATTATTACTCTGTAATGTTTTCTCTGCGTCTCTCATGTCGTTTTTTTCTCAATTTTTTCCCCCAATCTGACTGTTTCTGCTTTCGCTTTCTCAGCCCCTTGCTTCCCCTGATGGCGACACACTTAGAGCTGATGTGAAACACAGTGCACTTTACATGTTTTAAAATGTTGCCATCCAGCACCAAACGGTGACATACTTTAAAAGTAAAACAGATTACGATAGATAACATTTTACTGAATTCCAGATAACATAAGATTACACTAAATTGCATTAGATTAGTCCTGTGTGTTAGCACGCAGGTGGTTGCTCAAACTTGAAGTACTTTTGTGATGTAATGATTCAGTTTGATACAAGCTGCATATTACTTTTGATTTGTTGACTGAGCCATCGGGTACTTCTAAGAGGAATGAGCAATTCAGTAGCATAGTTGTGCGTTTTTTTGTGGTGGCTTGATTGAAAGTAAGGGTGCTTCAAAGGGACAAAATAGCAGCATGAGAGTAACTATTTTTTTGCCATCCTCTGAATTTACAAGCGTATGATCCTTCACGCAAGGCGAGCACACATGTGACCCGGACATTACTAGAAAAGTTACATGAAATAATACACTCAAAATAATTTTGTTTAATATATTTTACTTCATTCTTTGTAAACCATACGTTATAAACATCAAAATGTATTGTCATGCGTTTTTCTCTCTGTCGTTGGGCCATTCCGACAGACAGGTTTTTTTTGCTTTGTTTTTCGTCACGTCCAGAAGATGTTGCCCACCTGCAGTTGACCGTCTGCCCAATTCCTTGTGAACCTGGTGTAACTGTCCATGGAGAGGGAACCTCTTATTAAATCAGAACTTCCTGCATCCGCCTGCATGGCCTCTTGTCCATCTGACCAACATGCAAAGCAACACCCCAGACAGACCTTTCCCATTGCCACTACTTATCTAATTTTAATACTATCCTTTTTAGTAGTCATGTGGACAGCAACCTGGGGTGTGTGTGTGTGTTGTTGATATATTTCTGTCTGCATTATGTGTATTTCTGCTTGCACAACTGCTCCATGATATGTGGTGTCAGTGAGTATTCTTAGCTCCTGCTGTGTTGTAACTGTCTCTCTGGGAAACAGGCACATCCTCCTTAACCCCCCGCTCCTCCCAGGGATCACAGCAGAGGTCAAAGTTGAGATGTCAGGAAGGTTGTTTCCGTGACGATAATTCTCCCCCCGCTCAGACACCAGGTACATTTTTCACACTGTGAGAATTGCACAAACACACACCAGTGACTCTGCGCAGCACGGGGTCGAGCAAGCGTACACATCTGTCTGTCTCTATTGTGTACTTTCTCTCTCTATTTGACCTGTCTTCTAGCTTCGCTCTGTTCACCTCTTCTTTTTTTCTCTGTCTCTCAGAAAGGACAGGTCCTCCTCTGGGTGCAGTTAAAGTATCGCATTATCATTTTGGCATTAGTCAAACTGATGTTGGAGCTGTTTCAGTTTCTAACGTGCAGCGATGAGAGGGAACATCAGAATGTCATGAAAAAAGGTGAAGAGGTTCCTCTGCTGACATAATGCGTCCTCAGGCGGCCATGTTGGGATTTCACATCTCAGTAAACAGCTGGAGTGTCCAAAGCATTTTTCAGTAATGAGCTTGCTAGTTAGCAGACTTACCTGATCCATCTTTTTCTGTTATTGGCACATAATTAGCACTTACCTGCTGAAGTCAGGTATGTGCTATCCAGAGGTGAGGGGAGTGTGTGTGGATGAGTGAGGTGCGTGGTGTTACATGATGATGTTGAGTGTATAAATCAAGAAAACGTACGCAGGAGAGAAGATCTCCTCTTGGACATTAAAAAAAATCTACCCATTCTCATCTCAAGTCATCACATATCGCCGCTTTGTCAGTGGACTTTCACGTCTACAGGTTACCCACTAGGTATCCTCCTGCGTTTGCTGTTTATGTTCCAGGACAGCACAACTAATGCAGGAGCATCAACAAAAGCCAGCTTGTTCTCAGTTCATACTCGTCAAAGCTCCGATGTGTCGAGGCTTTCAGCACACTGGTCTGTTCCAGAAAATGCTTCCACTATCACATTGTTGGTCCCCTTGATGTAACAAATATCTAGATAATAGCATTGTAAGAACCAACAGGATCTCACAGAATACAGGAGATGACTACAACCTCTTAACACTACATTGCATGGCATAATGGCACAAAGTGTGTTAAATCACATGGTGGCGACATGGCACAAAAACTAGAGGCTTAGGTTTAGAAAAAGACCATTGTTTCTGTTCAAATAACTACGTTTGTTTGGTATGGGGCAGCACAACTGGGGTTAGGCAACAAAACTACTTGAATAGGTTTATAGAAAGATTGTGATTTGCATTCAAATAACTATGTCTGTTGTTTGTTGTTTATTTTCACTTTGCCGCATCCAGGACGTACATTCATCATAAAGTAACATAAGTACGTTACATAATGTGGAGTAACTATTTAAAGAACGTAGGCATGTAAAGTTAAAAGTGAACGGTGACTTTTATTTTCACATGGGACACAAACAGCAAGCTCCTGGGTGAAAGTTCTGTCTTTTTCTTTATACTACTTACAAGGACATAATATTCACCATTGCCCTTTGCTTGATGTCACTGAATCAGGGAATTTGTTTGTCCACCATGATAAAGGATTCTTATTGATTTTACATTGGCATTGTTTCAATGGAACACACTAAGTGCCTCGGGCCATAGGTGAGCATCTGTCGCCTTAGTTGCTGCATTGTGTCCTGCACCATTGAACCTCGTCGGCCCTTGTCGGCTTTTTTGCCACGAGTTCAGCATGTTGAATTGGAGGCATTGGAGCCTGTTGGTGAATGAAATCCCTCTGATTGGCAGTTCAGCTCAGTCTGCTGGAATGGAGGGGTATTTCCCTTCACGGAGGCGTTGAACATACATGCTGTTTGGCCATTGGTTATAGTCTTTGCGGTGTGTTTTTGGAACTTTTTGGCCAAGACACAGGTAATGTGAGACAATGTAGCAGGTGGCTTTTGTCCCCACTAGTTCTCCGATGTCGGTGTCTAGACCTTTACTGTACCTGCCACCACCACCTAGTACTGTTTTAAGGGGCTCGTGATCATGTCATGTGCTCCACAAAAGCAGTGTTCTCTGTTGTGGACATTACAACAAGTTCAAAAAGGTTGAGAGGTTCTGGAAATGAGGGAGAAACTGACTGAATGCTATTAGCTCATAGTTCAGTCAATTGGTCCAGGCGAGCTTAGTCCAAGCAGTCCTGTCCAGACAGGCTTGTCACATCCACCTTAAAAACTATGGCACAGGTTTTTTTAACTGGTCTGCCCTCCTCTCGTTTGCAACTTTGATACCATAGCAAGCATCTTTAAAACCACAGAGACCATAAACACTTGAAGGGGTTTAAGCAAACAGTTAAAGGAGAAACAGTGGGACAGTGCAAAAAGCAGTGTGTGTACTTACTTGTGTGCAAATGGCAACATCCTCTGCAGTTTTTATGGTTTAGGAAGTGGACTGCACCCTCTACCACACCCGCTTGCACAACCACACACACATAGGCACGGCACGCACACACATATGGATGCACACAGCCACCCATTTATTCCTTGTCACCGTCTTGCGTTCCTTCGCCTCCTTCCATTTTTCCACCCTCCCTCCTCTCCATGGCGTGCAATCCAGCCATCCATCCATCCTGTCCTCCTCCACAGGGATCCCTCCTCCTGCGCCTCCCTCGTCTTCCTCCCTTTCCCTCCGTCTGACCCTTTGACCTGAACCATACAGACAAACATTTATGTAGCAAAAGCAACATTCATACTCTGGTGATGAAGCTGAAGCTCGACCCCAGATTGACCAACAGTAGCTTGTTTTAAATACCGTGTGTATTGTGTAGGGTTGACTCTTAGACTCTTAGTTAGTCTGAATATATGTCAGGATGTAAAATCCAAAGAGACAGAGAGGATACAAACTGGGAAAGGAAGAATCTCAATGAGATTCTACGTGAAACTTTGTAACGTTGATTAAACAATCTTGAGCAAAAACTATTATTAAATGTGTAATAAATAATGAAACACTTTTACACAGTAGTTTATAGAGGCTTCTGTTAGCTTATTTTAGATAGCTACTGATGTGTAATATTACATTGGATATATGACTCCTCTGTTCTTGTCACACTTTGGCATGTTACAATATTTCATTCATTTTATTACAAAAAGAAAACAAGACATAAGCACACAGATCTTTGCCAGGAGACATTTTTTTCATTCATGTTTGTAGTGCTTATTCTGTCAGGTTGCATATGTCTCGCTTAATCCAAAATCTGGAGAAGAACGGGACTTTGGCAGAAAATTTAAATAATCTATGTGTAATGAACTGTTTAAATGCTAAATTTACAGTATGTGTGACAATATCTTAACTCAAAACTTCATATGTTAGCTCGTCTGAGCTGTTAATTTTTAGATTTTTTATGTGTTTTTACATTTGTTTTTGATCTCACATATGGTGTAGCCGGACAAATTTTAGTTTCCTTTTTTAAACAGTGTTTTTTTAAAAAATGACTAATAAATCTACTTAGTACTTTGTACCTTGAAATGACCCTGACATCCCAACAGCACATTACGTGGTGGTGTCACTGTTGGGTTCTTGGGGGCCATTTCTACAACTGTTGAGTGTTTCTTGGATTGTAGGACAATTCTTTTCTTCTCATCTTTAGGAATATCTTTAAATGCATCATATCTAAAATGTGTAAACCTAAGCTGTAAGTTTATATAAGTCAGTATTTAAATTACGTCTTTAGAAAAAAATGCAAATATCTGACATATTTTTTTCATCAGATTTTTCATAATAAAAAAGCAAAATATACTGATCGAAAAGAAAAGCAATATTGAGTGAAATAATGAGAAATATAGAAAAAAAACTTCAATACTCCACAAGTTATTTGACCCATGTACATTATAAAATTTTGAGGTACCAAAACATTATGACCTCATTACAAGCGTACAATGTGATAGTTAAGCTTTCAAAAGAATGAATGTGGTAGTTATTTTTTGTTTTGTTTTGTTTTTGGATTGATACAGTATTTCTGTGACTTTTCTCAGTGTTTGCCTCGTTGCCTTGCCGGCTGTCATGTTCCAAGTACTAAAAAAACTATATGCTGCAATGTGGAGGTTTTGGAGTTGTCCTTTATGTTCTAGTTGAATGGTGTTCTGTAGTTGTGTGTGTGGATTTCCCATTTTTGTGAAAATGGGCCTATATGTAAGCGCTAATTTGTCAGACCCCCACCCACGACATTTGGTCCCCCAAAAGTTGACTTAATGGCTATGGCCTTGTCATTATGTGGGCTTCCATTACAGATTTGCACAAAATCTTCAAAACATTAGCAGGTTTATGTTTATTGCAGCCACCACACTAGCCGTCACTATTTCCAATCCATGGTGATGTAGGCATGTTATGTGAGCGATAACGGAAAGGCAAACTCCTTATACGTTGGAGCAGCTAGATATGAGGGTTTTCTGAGAATTCATAGTCCACGATTTCACAGGATGATCTGCTCAACTTTTGAAGAGTTAGGCAATGCAATAACACCTCTTGTAGCTCCTTCTGCATCATGCCTGGGAGAGCCAGTTCCTACTGACAAGAACATAGCCATAACATCATATGACCTAGAAAAGCCAAAAGTGTTTCCATTGCAGTTTTGCACAATACTTCCTTTTTTTTCCATCGCCTGAAATAACATCTCATGCAAGTGCGAAAACTTTTTTGCTGAAAATGGGAGTCTTTTTTTCAAAATTGACATGTTTTTCATTAGACATATTCTATATTCGCAATTTGAGGGTTAATGGAAACCCACCCATTCTCCCATTAATCTCTCGTTTTCACTTGTGGCCACACTGGACAATGTTTTTAGTGTTACAATGATTTCAAGTCTCATTTGAAATTCAAATAACAATAAAAACACATTTTCTCTTTTATAATGATTATGTACACACTTTGGGGAGTGTATGCAAGTGCGTCTTTATGCTTGTGTCTACATGCAAATATAAAGTGCATGAGTGTGTGCATGTGTGTGTTAATAGGCTCGCTGTTTGAGGTGTCATGGTGTTACTGGTATTAACGAGAATAATTGAGTTGCTCAACAGACCGAGGACCAATGAGCGCTCTCTGTGTCACCCTGCAGAGAGCAAAAGAGAGAGAGAGAGAGAGCATTGTCCACACACACACACACACACACACACGCACACACACACACACACACACACACACACACACACCCTCAGCTGATACATCAGGGTTAAACTGGTCTATCTCCTCTCTTTGAAAAGGTCATTGTTAAACACTTCATCTCTTTTGCACAGACATTAACACACACACAAACACATCTGTTAGGATTTCTGCACTTTACATCTCTCTGCATGTCATCCTCTGAAGGCACTTTTTACAAAAAGGTTGTAATTCCACCAACCATCTGTGTGTGTGTTGTGTGTGTGTGTGTGTGTGTGTGTGTGTTGGTGTGTGTGTGTGTGTGTGTGTGTGTGTGTCACCCTGGGGAGCCAAATGTGTTTGCTGTGCAAAATACATTGGCTACCAATGATAGCCTGAGATTGATTCAAATGAGCATGAGAAAATATGTGTACAAGAAGGAAGGAAGGACACAAGGTTGTAGGGATGTAGGGAGAGGAAGAAGGAGGGAATCGGTGAAGGAGGAAAGGAAGAAGGGATGAGCTCAGCTGTGTCCTCTTCTCATTTTCAATCTCAACCTAATTAATTGGGCTGAATTAATCTCACAGTGAGCTCACACACAAACACACGCACACACACACACACACACACACACACACACACACACACACACACAATAATTTTGTAACCCAAGGGTAACATGTATGCTTGCTTTCACACACACACACACACCATTTTCCATTTGAAACAAAAAGACAGCCATGTGAAAGAGTGCACACACCCACACACACACACACACACACACACACACACACACACCACCCTGCTGCGTGCCCAGTGGCAGGCGGCACAGTCGGACATGAAATACTGTCCAACAGCATCATCCATCTGCTTTCCTTACACCTCCCTCTCCCTGCTTCTCTCTCTCTACATCCCTCCGTCTTCTCCATCATTACTCCCTCATCTCCTCCTCCCTCTTCTCCTCATCACTATCCCTCTCTCCCAGTCTGTACCTACAGCCCCCCACCCCCACCCTTCTTTCCTCCTCCTCGTCCCTCTCCCTCCTGGACATGTGCTTCCATATCAACTTGCAGTGCATCACATTTTCTCTTCACCAAACTGTGTCCATCTGTCTCTGTAATGTGACAAACACAGATAGAGGAGACAGGAATGGACTGAGACTGCTCCACTGTGCTCACGATTTGTTTTTTTTTTTTAAATGTGTTAAGCTGGAGAGAAGGAATAAAAAGCCTGCACCTTGTTTCCATAACAACAGAGTGATTTCACCCTACCTGTTGCTAATATGTAGCTGGTGAGTCAAAGTAAGGAAGGAAAACAGCTCATGCACACTCATTTAATGACAATGTTTCTGTTTTAGCGTCAATGCCTGCCTTAACTCACGGCTCATCTTTCTGGGGGTGCAAATTTTCTTTTTCTCATGTTAAATCAAAAAATCTTCCATTTTCTGTGCAGAATCTCCTCACACATCTTGCAGAAAAACCTCTGACTTCCCCATACTCATGCGACAAACACCCAGAGATGTCTGCAGATGGTAGACCTTGTTTTGATAAGTCTAAAATGATGAATATGATGAAGAAAAAAAGTTAACGCCAGCACACTTACTCCATGCCCCACAAATTTATTCAAGAGAATGTTTCGATCATACTTGGATCCTCATCAGGTCAAGAATATGAATGACAAAGCCATAGGGCAATATATATATATATATATATATATATATAAATATATATATATATATATATATATATATATAGAGAGAGAGAGAGAGAGAGAGAGAGATAGATAGATAGATAGATAGATAGATAGATAGATAGATAGATAGATAGACAGATAGATAGATATGTAGATAGATAGATAGATAGATAGATAGAGGTCAAATTGTGCATATATTGTATGTGTAGTCCTTTAAAAAATTCTGAAATCTGTGAACAATTAAGCAAGCGGGCAAAATACCTAAAAACATGACCAATCACCCACAAATAGCAATATATTTTCTCTAGTAGCTTCAACCAGTGGGTAATATTTTGTGTTTCTTTCATAATACAATTATGTAATCTTGCTGGAGAAAGCTCCAGCTGTGCAATATGTCTCTTTTCCATCTTCCAGGCTTGATAGCAGCAGTGCGCTGGTGCCGGAGGGTGTTATGATTTAGATTTTTTGCTTTGGTTATTTCATTTTTTTTAAGATGGTCCATTAATAATATTTCTGCTGCTTTATTTTTGTTAGGTACTTGACATTTGTTTAGGTTAGAGGGAAGAGCCCAGATCGTACAGCCGTTTGTGTATTCTGTTTGTTCATTTTTGCTGACTCATCAGTCTCTAGACCTTGTGGTTGTTTTGATTTGAGTCAGTGTTGATTATTGCCACTGGGTGTTGCTTGAATGTTGTTTTCTCAGTCCTGGACTCTTTTTAATTATGTTGGACCTCTATGTAATGAGCCTTTTTGGAGTCGTAAAAAATATAAATGAACTTATCATTTATATAATCAGAGTTCTGTGCCAGCAGTTTCAAACCAACACAATCACCAGAATAAATGTTGGCATTGTACATTTCTGCAAGCAACAGGTATTTTACATTTGTTCATTATTATGTAGCAGAAATGTTGAAACTTTACATTTCAACAACTCTGAGGTTAAGGTGTGGTCAGGCTGAGGAACAAAAATAACTTGGTTAAGGTTAGGAAAAGCATGTTTTTCCTTAAAATATCCAGAGACCCTGGAAATGCAACAATGTTTCAGTTAAAAATGACCATGTCTGTGGCACTAGCCCCGGTTGAAAAACATTAATGACACATATTTGATATTCTGTCAAGTTTCTGTTCATGTGTTTGTGTCCACTTCCTGTTTTACTTTTAAATGTGGTCTCATTGTGTTTCGTGCAACCTTTAGTTCCTGAGTTTTCCTGCCTTTTTTGATTGCTTCATGTGTGTCACTTGTGTCTTGTTTCACTCACCTGTGTGTAGTCAGCGATCAGCCCTTTTGTATTTAAAGCTCAGTGTTTCCTCCATTCAGTTGCCACATTGTCATTGTCTCCACAGTGTGTTCAAGCTCTCCAAACTTTTCTTCACGTTTGATTTCCTGCTTTTTGGCTCTGCTTGGATTTATGGACTTTGTTTCTTGTGTGCTTTCCCTGAACTGATTCTTCTGCCTTCTCTCACTGCATCCACATGTCCCCCCTGATCACTACAGTAAAGATTTAGATTTGGTAAACTGTTCTTAGTGTTTGGTTTTTTTTTCTATGCGTCTGGGTCCCAGTTTTGTAGAAAATCATTACATTAAAATACAACCAGTTTTGTCTTTTGTTGGTCTTTAACAGTGGTCTGCAGCTCAGCAGGCATCTCCCCAATGTGTCACACTAGCCACTATCCCCTCCACCTCCTGCTGACAACTCAGCTCATACTGTGTCAGTATAGAAATAATGACTTAACTGCAAATCAGGAGTGATGCTGTTGCTGTGCCTTTAGTGTGTGGACGATATCACTGCATACAGCCAAGAAAAGAGAGAGAGGAATAAGACTGGTGGATGGACAGCTTTAAAGGACTTTCTGATAAAAAATAAAAATTAAAAATCGCCCTCATGTTCCCCGAAGGCTCCGGTGTTGTGTATCTACTGCATGAATGACCCTTGGGAATCCTTTGGAGAAATTATACAGCATTTCATTGCAAGTAATATGCAAGTGTAGGTCATACTGACTGCATGTAATAATATAGTCCACTGCCATTTTATAAAGGCCTTCTTTCAGAGTCAGCGTGGACATACAGCCCGAGAACACATCAAACGTATTAAAAAAAACACTAATGCACTCCACAAATATTCTCCTGTGCTACAGTGATTGCATGACGTTCAGTGGCATCATTAATGTAACGTACAGCTCAACAGGTTTGCATGTAACATATTCCCTTAGTTGATAATCAGCATCACCTGTAAGACAGGTTTCCATTAACCCTCAAATTCCACGAATTGAATTTGTGAATATAAAATGGAAACACATCAAATTTGAAAAAACTCCCATTTATCGCAAAAAAAGTTTTTACACTGGAATGAGGTGGTATTTCAGATGATTCGAAAAAGTCAGACGCCCTAAAAGCGGCGGTCCAGGTGGATGTGGAAGTTGGCTATCGGCCGAAAGCAGTGACACATGGTAAGGTGTCGAAATAAACATCACATTCAGACAGCAAGCAAACAAGCATCGAAGTCTCGGTTTGTGGGACCCATCCACCTACTCTCTCACCCACCCTATGAGCACCTTGCCCTCCTCATAACACGTAGTTACTAGCAGCTTCACGTCCTGACGCCGTCCTGACATGTTTCATGCACACATAAAATGGTTCGGTCCAACCATATTCTCAAGTCATGCCGCCCGTGTGTTTTTAGAGCTCACATGGCAGGTGTCGTGCAGCCAACCGCTGGTGTATAATGACAACATGACTGGTTCTGTCCAGCCGCGTTCTCAGCCAACGCACTCTGGCGGCGTTCCTTGCGCAGGTTAAAGGTGCCTTTTGGCGTCCAACATTTATACCAGAAGCACTGACAGCAAGGAACTATTTGACAAGTTCTGAATGAGAACAGGCTGGCAATACTGGCCACATTCTTGATTGACGTCTTGAATTGAATTATACAGCTGCAGCAGGTGGCTTTTGGCGTTGGGATCTTATGCCAAAATCACTGCAAAAGTAGCGGTATTTGATAACTTTGGAATGCGAACAGGCTGGAAGTCTGCAAAGTGTCAGCTACGCAGAGCTACAGGTCAGAGGATGCACATCCAGGAGCCAGATGTTGTTGCTGACTTACACATTAGCAAGAAACAGTAGGTCCCACTGTCCCTTCACGATGCTATGCCCTTGGGAAATCTAAACACACATACACACACACACAGACACACACCAGAGCGAGTCAGTCAGTCCATATTGTCCTCGTGTGTATTTAGTGACTGTCCATTAGGGAGGGAAGTCCAGAGGTCAAAGGTCTCAGAGCACACCCCTCCTCATCGTATACACACACACACACATAAAGAGGCTCTTCTTTGACCTCTGACCTGCTGACTCCTCGTTTGTCTCACTTTCTCTGTCTGACCCTCTCTTCTCTTTCACTCTACACACTTCGCTCTTCCTTTGACTTTTGTGTTTTTCAGTCAGGCCACACATTCACACCGATAATTACTCTTTCCAGCTTCTTAAAGGAGGAGTTCAACATTGTGGGAAATTTTTGCTTTCCTTCTCAGAACAAGATGAGTAGATTGATTTCAGCCTCATGTCTGTGTGTTGGAGGATAAGCCTGGTAATCTCTTCTCTCTCTTTTCTATCATCCTTAGTTCCTGTTTTACTTAACATATTTCTCTTTACACAGAGGCCCATATGAACATGTACAGGGGAGTGATTATGCAAAATTTGTACACAGGCCAGAAGGTGTAATGGTGACAAATTTAAGTGTAAAGAGGTACAAGAAATATGTTTTTTCCCCCTGCCAAATATTATGATCGACTAAAAATATCTAATGTTGTAATTTCATGCAAAAAAAAGTTTTTACGCTCGCATGAGGTGGTATTTCAGGTAATTTTAAAAAGTCATATTTCACAAAACTGCAATAGAAATACTTTTTTGGCTTTTCTAGATCACATGATGCTATGACTATGTGCTTGTCAGTGGTAACTGGCTCTCTCATGATGCAGCAGGAGCTTCAAGATCTGTTACTGCATCATATAACTCTTCAAAAGTTGAGCGGATCATCGGAAGTTTTGAATCCACAATTCCTCTGTGAAATCATAATAGACTATCACCTGCCAGAAATCCCTCATACGTGGGAGTGGCCACGTATGAGGGATTTCTGGCAATGTAACCCATTTTCACTCGCATAACACGTCTACATCGCCTTGGATTGGAAATAATGACGGTTAGCGTGGTGACTGCATTAGAAATAAAGCTGCTAATGTTTTGAAACATCCATCACCATGATTCTTTGAATGAAGTCGCATAAAATCACTCAGTGGAAACACAGTCATCTCGCAATTGTGTTTTATCAACATTTTGAAAATATTGCTTAAGTTTTGCACAAATATGTATTAAAAACCCATCTACTGTCTGTTTTTCAGTTTCCTTTTGAACACTTGACCAGCTGCCAGGATCACCCCCACGCACACACAGTCCCTTTGACCAGCCAAGTGGTGGTAACTCAGTAGTCATCTGACACACACACACACACACACACACACACACAAGTCATGCCGTACGCCCTAAGGAGGGGTCAGCCAGTGGCCACGGCGACCGGTGCAAGGGTCGGTCTGGGGTCGGTACGTTGCCAAGACAACAGAGGCAAGAGTCACTCAGCGGTCAAACCTCAACCTGGATCACTGAAGGGTCAAATGCAGAGACCGGATTGCCCCCCCCTGTACACACACACACGCGTAATATTAAACCTGTACGTGTGACATACTTAGTGTACCTCTGTTACACACTTATGGTGTGTGAATACATGCTAACACACAACATATTTCCACTGACACAAACACACACACTTCCTTACAGACCTTAAGGTGCACATCAATCTGCTTAAAAATGATGATTCATGGTATCAGTGGTCATGGTGGTGTGTGTGTGTGTGCTTGTTTGTGTGAGTGTATTTTCCACCATAATTAAAAAGTACGTAAATCTTCGCTGTAATTACTTTTAGTACTGTTACAATTTTAGATAAAGTCAAGTCAATTTCAAGTTAATATAACGCCGAATCATAACAAAAATGATTTCAGAACACTTTCATATAAAGCAGGTCCAGACAAACATGGTCTTAATTTTATTATTTGATCATAATTATTTTATTTTCATTCAAATTTTTTTTTTTTTTTTTTCATTATTTTATGACACTTGTTTTTTTGGTTCTATTTTCATCCTTTGGAGCATTTATGAGGAAATGTGAATTATTTTTGTTGTTATATTTTTTTCCTAGTGAGGGCGCTCTTCTCTTAGTTTCTTAGTTTAAAGTGATGTGGACAATAATACAGGAATAAAAGTGACATTTTAAAATGCTTTTTTGTTTTTAAATGACCCATTATTTCCTAACTATTTCCTTAATAATTATAATATTTTCCACAAAAAAAGATTCCTGGAAAGAATGATTTTATTTGGAATCATTTAACAGAGACAAGGTGATGGGATTGTTAAAAAAAAAAAGAGAGAGCCATTGTGCTGAGATTTCCATGATAATCACCTTGAAAAAACTGCCCAAATATTGCAAATATTGAATCATTACTCAGATATTATTGGATACTTAATTCCTTATATTCATGTTGAATTAAATCTTGTCTGCAGATATATTTCACATTTTTGCATGTGACCTGCTGTGTAATATAATAGGCTACTGACTGTGTTATCTGCTGTTTTCTTTTAGATTTAGATTTAATAGGAATATACTGGGAAATAGTCAGGAAATGTTTTTTGAATGAACTGTTACAAATATATTTGTACAATAACAAAGAACAGACAATAACACACAGCAAGGTGCAGTGTCCTTGACAGATTACCCTTATAAGTCACATGACAAATCAATGGACAGACAAGAGACAACTTTGTGCATCACTATGATGAAGGTAGCTGAAAAAAAACTGGCTGAATAAAGTATGGTAAAAAGCTTTTGTTTCTGCTCAAAGTCCCTCATGCAATAACTTTTGAATACTGCTTTTAGTTTTGTCCTAGAAGATTTTACAACAGATTAAAACACAACATAACTGTACCCACCAAAAGCATGAGACATACCACCTCTGAATGTAACTTGAACTGTGTTCTTTTGTTGTCTGGTTGGTTGTTTTCTCAATATATCTTTATATGTTTGTGTTTGTGTGTGTGCGTGTGTGTGTGTGTGTGTGTGTGTGTGTGTGTGTCCGTCCTTCTTTACCTCACATCATCTTATTAGCCAAAAAATATAATGAAAAAATTATATTTACAGAATCTGGAATCATAGGAATAATGTTTTTTTCAAATCAAAGTACACACATAAGGACATGCCAAAAAACATGGAGACATGAGCAACAGAAGAAGAAATGAGCCAAAAATAAGCAAGAAATTTGAAAAAAAAAAATTTTTTTTTTTTAAAGTGAGAGAAACTTACCTAACAAATGGTTTTAGAAAAGCCAAAAAAGACCTTAAAATATAATAATTCTGTAAAATAATTTTTAATATGTAATTATGATGACTAAATATTTTTCCCTCATGTGTTTTTTTTCTTTTTTCCCCATAGCCTTTTTTAAAGTAGTTTTCCAAATGTACTCATTTTCATTTCTTGCAATTTGTACCACATTTCTTACCAGGTTTCTCATGGCCTTTTTTTCTTATTTTTGAAAGAAATTGCACCAATTTGTTCAACATTTTAAGGCATTATCACAACAAAGGTAATTAAATACATTTCTTTAACCTTTTGAAACCTGGATCGACATCAGTTTTCCTGTGCTGTGTTCAGACACACCTTTCATAAGCATTTAAACTTTTAAGCAAATTGGTGCAATTTCTCTCAAAAACATGGAGAAAAGGCAAGGCTTTCTTATGTTCTTGAAAGAAATCAGGCCACTTTGCTCAGGTTTCAAAAGGTTAACGTGCTGCGTGTACCCTGGAGGCAGTAACTCAGTTTGTCCCGCAGGAGGCGCTGCTCTGACAGAAAGCGCATCCTCTGCAGGACAGTGACCTGGCCTTCAACTCCAGCACCTCCACTTAGGCAAAGCAACCCGGCCTTCAACCCTGACCTTTGACCCCAGCCGGGTTCAGCCTGGGGTCGGCTCTCACGCACACACATACACACACACGAACACACAGGTTCAGAGAGGGGTCAGTGGGCAGGTACTGCTGGGAGTCCCCACAATGATTCAGCTGCTGCTCTGATCCACAGCAGCGTCCTCATAATGCACATAATCAAACACAATAAACACTTTGATGAGGAAACTTTAAATCAACGTTACCACAACGTCAGCTTTTATTGGTCATGATCAACTTTATACTGTTATACGACTAAAAACACTTAATTAGATTAGTTTAAATTAGATGAGATTCGATTAGATTAGGTTAGATTAGATTAGATTAGATTTAAATAGATTAGATTAGATTAGATTAGATTAGATTAGATTAGATTTAAATAGATTAGATTCAAGTTCATGTGCCAGAAATACATTTTAAAAAATAAATAAATAAGCCAAAAGATGCTAAAACACTCCAAAAACAGCAAACTGTACAAGTTTTCACATTACAAATATTTGGATTATTAAAAAATACTAAACTCAGCACAATAGAGCTTTCCAGCTGACATTTTTGACCCATCATGGTCGGCGACGCACAGGTTCATATACACGGCAGACATCTTACAGTTGGCGAAACAAAAGCTCCAACCGGCAGCCATTTTAGGTGATGGCGAGGACGTGCCGGCTCCAGTCGCTCCGTCCTCACTGATCTCACTTCTGCTGTTTATTGATGAACTCTTCTTCTTATGAGGAAATCCATCTTGTCCTATGCAAACAGCGTCATCACTTCCTGCCCCGCGGGGTCGCGGCAGGGTCGCTCGGGGTTCGAACGCAGGTCGCAGCAACATGAGGTCAAAGGTCGCCTCGTCGTTTGTTTTACAGGACCGGTTAAACGGTCATTTATATTCATTTATAGTCATTGTTTGCTAATGCTCGTATGACATAATGCTCCTGATTGATAAAAGGTTTGTTGCATACAAGTGCAATATGGAGTGCGGATGAACAGAAAAATCTTCACTGCCGTATCAAATTTTGCAGCCCAAAACAAATATTTTGAAAATAAAGGAATAAATTGTTGGAAGAGAACTCTCACATTACCAAGAAATAACAGCAAAATAAATTTGTTTGATTTTAGTGTCTATCGGCAGCTGGAAATGTCAAAATAAATGAAATAAATGAAAAGAAATAAATTACTTACTGAATTATTATTATTTTAACATGATTTAATGTCAAAGAAGACACTTCCTGTCTGGGAGGGTCAGTGTGAGGTCACTTTGGGGTCAGACAGAGTTCACCTTTATGGTTTCCTCTACTAAGTCAAAATCAATATATATTATTTATGCAAAGATGCTTTGTATTTGTGGTGTAGATAAATCTATTGTTGTCATTATTTGACGATCACTAAGCACATTCTTTTTTATGGCTAAAGGTGACGTTTTCTCTCTTCCCTCTGGTGTCATGAATTATAATAAAACAACTCTTAAAAGTTTAAAGCAACAAAACTGTGACAATTCTATCCAGCCAGGTCAAAGCCTTTCTGAAGGTTAAAAAGTCTGCCGTGTCTTACCTAAACACAAGTGTGAATGTGCTCACTTGTAGTCTAAACCTAACCATAGTTTTAGATTTAGTCTTTTTTTTCTGTATTTATATTTATATATATATATAATTATTTCATCATATATATCATTATTTCATTGTTATTTTTTCACGACACCCCCTGGCCCTCCCTCGCTTTTTCTATATAATTTTTTTTTAGTCTTTTTTCTATTTTTTTTAGTTTTTCAATTTTTTTCTATATTTTATTCTATATTCAATTTCTTAAAATAATTTTCGTTATTTTGTTTTTATTTTTCTATATTTTGCCCATTTTTTGCATAAAAAAACACAATCTCACAGGTTGTGTGATGAAGAAAGCAACTTCGCACAGAGGCTGTTTAGCTCCCAATTATGTCATAATTTCCTGACAATGTAATAATGCCTGCCACTAAACAAATTATAATACATTTGCACTTAAGGATCAAAAATGTATCACAACCCGACCACATAATAACATAATAATAATAATATAAACTAACTAATATCTTTCTTTAAAAACTAAGAATGTGATACTTTTGATGGTAATGTAAAAAAAGTATGTTTTTTTTTCACAAAAAAATGAAAAATGCAAGAAAACAAAATGTAAAATAATATAAGTGACTTGTTATCCTGCTGAAAACACGGACATCTGACACTGATACAATGTTATCAGTCAGAGATGCATTTAACTTAAATCCCTATCATTAGAAAATGAAGCTACTCATATGCTGATTGGTTGTTGTGCAGGGATTGCCCATCAGACCAGAGTGGATCAGATCAGACATTTTCAGAAGATGAGAAAAGCTGCACAGTGGAGGATCTTCCTTTAGGCAAAATAGTCAGCCGCCTTGGATGCCATCCAGAAAAAGTTAAAAAAATAAATAAATAACATGAGGAAAATTGTGGAGGGGAGCGTATGTGGAGAGTAAGAGAAAATTAAAAAGTAAAAGCCATCCAGGATGCAGCACAAAAAAAGAAAATGAAATTTGTACATAACTGTCTTATTGTTTGTTATTAATTTTATTTCTTTTAAATTTTTAATAAGCTCTTGTTCTTGTTGGGGATGTTTGGTCCTCAGAACATGGCATGACACAAGTGAGTGATTGTGGCAAAACAGACAAATCAGTCTCAATGAAATTTTTCTGAGTCAACAGTGATCCTCATGAAACGATGTCATTCTCCTGATCTTCCCCATCAAAAAAGGCTTTCAAAACAAATCTGAAGTTAAGAAAAAAAAGCTGATCTTATAAACTATTACATTTGCAGTAAAAATGGTATTATGTTATCAGTCAGGGCATGTTATGACATTATTCGTCATGTTTCGACATTATTTGGTTTTATTACTTTTATATTATTGGTCATGATACTACATTATTTGGTTTGATTATATTTTAAGAGCTTCTTTGTTCTTTCTTTCTTTTTTTTTGCATTTTTTTTGCATTTTTTTTGCATTTTTTTTACATCTTTAGAAAATAAGCCTACTACATTACTGGGTGATACAAGATGTATGGTGTGATGTTCATAATTTAAGAAATATATCCAGATGTGATTTGCAGATTTTATTCTTTCTTTAAAGCAACATTATTCAATAACTGAAGCCCCAGGGTGAATACAGTAAATATGCTATATGTGCACCATAGTGAATACAGCATATTTATGCACCGTGCTGTTGTTATGAGGTAGTAAACATACATAAGTGTTATCCTCTTACCTTTAGGCTAAATGACTTTAAATGTAACATAACATTATTAAACATCTCAGAACATTAATGTGTGTTTTGGTGAGTCATGAGGTCTCTCCAGAGGGTTGTAGTATTCTTGCTGACAACATTAATCAACATTTAATTATTCTGTCATCATTATTTATGAAAAGGTCCAAATATCACCACCTTTTTTTCTCTTACCAAACTGTTGTTGCCATGAAGTCATTTTTGTCTCATCATGCTGAACACAAACCAGACCTCGGATATCAAAGTCCTTCACTTTGTACTGCATGGTACGATATCGTAACACTCCCTAAGCTGGAAAAAATGTTTCTCTTAACCCTTTAACAGTCACACTAAGAAATGTCCATGCATACATTAAGAAAAAATAAATTCCCATTATAATGTACTGTAAAATGTGCATTAGTCAATGCAATTTAACAGCAGTTTGAAAATAAAAGTAATTTCATACAATAAATATATAAACAAAAATAATTAGATGCAAATAAAAATGAATCGGGTAAAAAAACAACAACAACATATAAAATATATGGTAAAAAAACTATTTCTCAATGTTATATAATAGAATTCTGAAAATAAAAGTAACTTAAAAATAATAAACAAATAAACAAACAAAATAAATAGTAAAAATATACAGATAAAAACAATACAAATAATACTGAATCTAGTTAGTTAGTTAATCTAGTTAGACCTAGATCTAGAAAAGGTAAAAAAAAAAAAAAAGATATAGTCAATTTAATATAACAAAAATAGAACTGGATAGAAATACAGTGCAATCAAAACATGAAATTGGGTTTCTGCCAAACTTTAATCATAAAAAATGTCCAACGTGTGGATTGGTTATAATGCCTGGTAAAGGGTTAAACATAAAATGGCAGAATTTATGGCAGAATTTTTTTGGGGAAAAACAAATGAGCGGTATATCATTTCACTTCTAGGAGACGGGGCAGTTCACGATGTCACACTTCCAATAAAATGAAGGTTCAGAGCAATGAATTGCCGCAGGCAGCAACTGGGACAGCCATGTTCCTCCTCCAAAATATACGCTGACTAACTGCCTTTCACTGTGTCCTGTTTGGAGGGTCAGCAAAGGTTCAGTCTGTGTTCAAATCCAGGTCAGAGCACGGAGGAAACAAAGTTCATATTGTCTTATATCTGATCGACACCGCCGCAACAATTCAAGTTGAATTGGTTTCACACAATGAGTCTGCTCAGTCACAGACTCAGAGCAGCAACAAATTACAGCTGGCTGTGATGACTCCCTGGCTTTTTACCGTTTTGCTGCTACATGCTGTAGGGTTTACAAGTTTTCAAAGTTTTCAGTGTTTCCTACTGTTTACTTTATCATTTATTATTTCATCATTATACAACATTTAAAGTCAACAGACACTAAAATAAAACAAAACCATCTTTGCTTGTCTCTCCACTCTTCCAGAAACTGTGATTTGGGTGAAATCATAATATAAATAATGGATGTAGCTATTGTAACATCACCCATTGGTTTGTGAACTGCAGATTAAAAGTTAGAAGTTCAGCACTTCGGCTGTCGCCACCCGGTTTGTTGGAGCCAGAAGTGAGTGTATGGACAAGAGGCTGGAGCTGTGGAGGAGTGAGGGGTGGATCTCACTCACAGATGTGTTACTAAGTGTAACTTTAAGCCTTAATAAAATGTAAACAATTGACTTAAATGAAAATAACCCCGCGGTCAGTGTAAATATGTTGAAATTGAGTACCAGGCTGTAAGCATGCTTATTTCTGCTGTAAAGTTGTTGAACTGCAATTATTGGCATTTCCACACTGGCTTCATTTCTAAGCCTCGGAAGATGCCACTTGCTTGAAGTAAATCCTTTACTGACCCAGATAGATGTCTAAATATGCTGGCCTCATACACTGAAAATGACTGTTTAATCAAAGGGAGTCTGTTTGGTTTTGTGCAACATGTTGTCATCCCAACTCATCACATGTTGCCACTTTGCAGTGGACTTCCATGTTTGCAAATAACGCTCTGGGCATCCTTCTATTTACATTGCAGGATACAGCTACTGTGATGTCAAGCACATTGTGGGATTATGTTACACGTGGTTATGTTTGGCAAAAAAAGCATATGGAAACCAATGCCAGGATGCCAACAAATGCACATGCAGGCACTAATGGTTAGGGTTAGGGGAAGAAGGCAGATGGTAAGGTGTAAAAAAAAAATCCCATTCAGACAGAAGTGAACATCAGACTCCCACATGAAAGTCCATTTTTTGTTGGACCCATCCAACACCCGTCTCGCCCACCCTATAGGTGCCCTGGAGCTCCTTATATTATTTTGCTACTGGCTGCATTTCCATTTGATGCTGTCTTGTCACATTTCATGCGCACGCATGATGTTCTGTTCAGCCGCGTTCTGAAGTGACGCCACCTTTGCACATATCAGGTGGATGCAGCGGGTGCCGTCAATCTGCCATCTGTATAACTACAACATGAACGATTCTGTTCAGCTGCATTCTCATCTGATACTCTAAGCATTTCATGCGCATGCGAAAGGTGGCTTTTGGTGTCGGCGTCTTACGCAAACAGCACTGTCAAAACAGCTTTTTAAGAGTTCAGAATGAGAATGAGCTACTTAGTCATAAGTTATGCCGATTTTGTTGCCGTTTCTGCTAAATAAATAACAAATAGGTCAACCTCTGTATGGCTCCTTAACATTATGTTGACGGCAGTGTTGGGGAGTAAACTGTTACATGTAACAGACTCAGGTGATTAAATTACAAAATATATGTAATTGTAAACCATTACAAAAATAATATAAAATATATATATATAAAATAATACTAAAGAATGAAAATGATGGTGATTATGAAAGGGTTATATCTGAATATATTCTTTTTGGTTAAAATTTATATTTAGAAAATAACTTTCTATATCATTCAGTCTGCTGAAAAATCTGTTTAACATGTGTTTCTTGGACTTTTCAGCTTTTTTGCCAAACAAGTTATCACAGTAATCTTCCTAACACTGGTTATCAGACACTTAGAATCACAATATGAACTTTTAAGTGACAAAAACAAGCACTTTTAGTGCACATAAAGTGACGGTGCAAATACGCCCCGAGTTATTACATTGCAGCCTGTTTCTCTGCTGCCAACTGCAAAAGTTTCCATCAATACTGAACCAATCCAAAATTTTTGTTCCCACCAGTCGGTTAGACACAAATATTTGTAAAAATAGAGTTCAGGTTATTAAATATCTAAGTTACTCTTTATTTCTGTAGCACCAGAATAAAGATTAATGCCATTTATCCCAAACTGACATAACTAGTGCCTTCTGATGTGGCTGTGCTGCATTTGATGCAAATATTTACGTCACAATGATCTTTGTTATCTCTGCAAGAAAATACAGAAATCTGTGTTTGAAGCAACTTTGAGGATCACAAAAATGTCATGTAGAAAGGTAGAGCTACAAGAATGAGAGATATAGAGGGAAGAGATCACAGAGGAAAGAGAGGAAACATAGAAGATACATGGAACAAGAGAACACACACAGTGATAGAGGGATGAGAGAGAAAGAGAGAGAGATTATCATCAGTGGCAGAGAGGCACCTCATTTTTCCTCCCGACCTCACAATGACCCAACAATAGATGGAGAGAGAGAGAGAGATAAGGGGGAGGACAGATAGGTGGAGAGAGGTAGACAGTGTTGAAGACGAGACAGATCACACACACATGCACACACACACACATGCACGCACATGTGTGTGTGTGTGTGTGTGTGTAAGTCTCTCCATATCCTCAGTTACATTAAATGTCTACAATTAAATGTTACATTTAAATGTACAGTAAAACGTGTTGAACCATTTGTGTTGTCTTCTCTGTTTTTCTACTCATCACATAATCAGCTTCTCTGTCTCGTCTGTCATTGATTGGTCATTTTCCCTCTTTCAGTTTCAGAAAATTTGACTTTTTACTCACTAATTGAAAGATTTGCAAAGACTGAGGACCTTGCCATGTCACTGTTTACCGACTACAACTAGATTCCTTTTGACATTATTTCAAGATATTATGCCAAATTCCTCTTTCCCTTTAAGTCAGAGTTTATTGAGAGTTCATTAAGGTCTGTACATTACTTTACTTTTTTTTATTTGCGTTGACTGGCAACATACCAGTCTTTAAAAGGCTGTTCGGGCTTAGTTTCAAAGCTACAGTGAAACTGGTTTCATGGTGTCATGAAACTAGGAGACCTAAGGAATCCAGTGGTATCAACCACGTCCTGCTCGCGTCTCAGGAAGCGGGATAAATAACACTCCAAAGTTTGGCTAAATTTTGGAGATGAAACAAAACAGCATGGCCATTTCATAAGGGTTCCTTGACCTCTGACCTCACGATATCTGAATGAAAATGGGCTTTGTTGGTCGCCATTCGACCCCCCCTTCACAAACATACCCACTTGATGTTAGTCCCATGCAGTTTTTTGTTGTCATTTAATCTCCAATCGAGACAATTGGGCAAGAATTGCTTTACCTTGTCAATATGGACTTCATAATTGTTTTGAAATGTAAAATAGTGGAATTGAAAATGTGATTATTAATGCAATCACTTGCGATAACTATTGAAATACTGCCGTTAGTCCTAATTTTAGATATTTAGAAAAATGGCCAGAATCATTAGCTTCTATGGGACTGTTTTGAGGGTCGTTTGTGTGGCTGGTTAGAAGTAAAGGCTGTTTACAGTGTTGTTATGCATCGTGTGCAACGTTTAGAGAGTGTGAAAAGTTCTGCAAACTTTTACAAAGGTTGGAATAATGTGTATACTTGGGGGTTCAGGTGGAAGTGGCTCAGCCAGATAGCTTGTCGAGGTCCACCGGAATCAGATAACATGCAGCATGATAATATCCTCACGTATTTAAATGCATATTGACCCCTCTTCACTAAAGTGAATATTTTTTCTCCAGAAAATTGACTTGCCTAATAATGATAAAGACACTGTATATATATGTATTTATTTGTCTCTGTTCCTTAGTGTGCCTCATGTCTTTCACACTCCTCGCTCTTCCTCCTCTTTATATCTCTTCCTCTTCTTCTTTTCTCTCTGCTGAATATGAATCAGTGTTGCTGTAATGAACTGAATGTATTCTAACACTGCGTGTTGTGCAGTTTTCCTTTTCCTCTGCTCTCATCTTTTTCTCTTGTTTGCATCTCTTCCTCCACGTTCACTGCTCCCTTTGAGCCAGAGTGACACACACCTTAATGCATGGCGGCATGCTGTGCTGAGTGCCCCCAGGGTGTGTGTGTGTGTGTGTGTGTGTGTGTGTGTGTGTGTGTGTTTGCGTGTGTGCGTGCCTGTGTATGCGTGTGATGGAGAATGAGAAAAGAGTCGTTGCCCTGCTGTTGAACCCACTACATTTCTGTCCTTCTCTTCCATCTCTTTCTCGTGCCTGATGTATGCTGCTCAGCGATCGCAGCCCTGAAACCTTTTCCGCATGTCTTCATTTCCAAAACATCCAAAGAAACTAAAGGAATTTATGGAATAAAGGGAAAGATAAGCCCCATGGGTGTATGTGT
Source organism: Plectropomus leopardus (assembly GCF_008729295.1). Classification (NCBI taxonomy): domain Eukaryota; kingdom Metazoa; phylum Chordata; class Actinopteri; order Perciformes; family Serranidae; genus Plectropomus; species Plectropomus leopardus. The sequence continues at coordinate 3,995,064 of NC_056479.1, read as the reverse complement.
GTGTTCGGCTCTCGCTTTCTTTCTTTCTCTTGATAACAATGTGAAGGAATTTATTTGTCTTATTTGAAGTTTTCTTTCTGTTAACAGAATACATGAGTCAGAGTCTATTATGGTATTTTTAAAATGATTTTAAGTTGGACTATTTAACAACACAACGACTTGTGGTAAGTAGGGATGTAAGGATTGTTAACCCTTTGAACATTAGCAAAATGTTTTGATTTCTTTCAAAAACAGCAAAACATGACCCAAATTTACCACAAAAAAGTCAAAAAGAAAAAAAAAAGTTTCAAGAAAATTTCCTGAGGAAAAAAAAGTTTTAAAATTTGTTGTTTTTGAAAGAAATCAAAACAGAAATAAACAAGAAAAGGCCAGGAAAAATGCTTTTTTTATATATATTTTAAATATTTTTATATTTCATATATCATCATTCATATATCAATCATATATAAAATTATTATATGATTAGAAATATATTTTTCTGAACACTTTTCTCTATTTTTGGATTATTTTCTAATAATCCTCTCCCCTGTTTTAAAACTAATTTTTAGGTTAAAAAAAAAAAAGAAAGAAAAATGTTTGCAGTTTGTGGGACATTACTTGTCAAGTTGGTCATTTCCTTTTTCCCAGTGTTTTTGAAAGAAATCAAACTAGTGTGTTAGCCCTCAGGTGTGGTTGCTAATCAGGATCTATTGGGTGCAGCTGTGATGTTCTCCTCAGCTGCTACAATCAGCCTGATGGGAGGTTATTTGGGGAGGTTCGGTGCTCAGTTGGTTGTTTGTCTCAACACCTTCAGTTGGCTCTCTGTGTTTTTTGTTTTGAGTGGAAATCTGAGTTGAGTGTATGTTGGAAGCGTGAGTCTTTGGCTTTTCATTTTATTTCAGTGACTCCCACTTTTAGTTTTGGCATCAGTTCTTTGGTTCGTCTATCATGTTGATAGAATCAGTGGGTGGCTGTGTGGCGAGTTTCATTCCCACACCAAGTTTTACAAAGCAAAGGGCCAGATTTTGCTTTCACCATCTCGTACAAATGCAGTGTTTATGTTTCCTCAAACCATGACCCATGTCATTCAGGTTTAGTTTCATGGGGAAACATAACAGCATCATGGAAACTAAACATGCAAACACAACAGAAAATATCTGTTATCTATATGAACAATACCTCGATCATTTTACTCCAGGAAAGACATTTTTTTGTAGGAAGTAAGCATCAGCTTGTTTCCTCAGTTTTCCCAGAATGGCCTGCACCTTTCTAAATAGAGTTAAATGAAGAGTTGGTCGATCCTAATACATGCAAATATCTATCAGAATGCCCTACCAGCTCTTTAAAAGGATTCAATGATGATTTGGTCTTTTTGTCAGGGAAAAGTTTCTATCAAAATGGCCTACCACCTGAATAAATAAAGTTATATGTGCAAAAGGTCATTCTGATAGGTACAACTGTCTATCAGAATGGCCTACCAAATGTATAAATAGAGTTAAAGATTGCTTAGGTCATTCCGTCAGGTGCAAATGTATATCAAAATGGTCTAGCACCTATATAAATATAGTTTTATGTGGAGTGAGTCATTCTGATGGGTACACACCTCTATCAAAATGGCCTACCACCTCTCAAGATAGAGTTAAATGAAGAGTCCTGGAAATTATTATTATCATTATGAATGAATGAATGAATCTTTTATTGTCATTACACAAATGTACAATGAAACTCTGTTTGGCCTCTCTCAATATGAATAAAAAGACACTAAAAAACGTAAGAAAAAGTAAGAAAAATATCAATTATCAATATCATTATTGTTATTTTTATTTTTTTTAATTATTAATGTGGATATTGTCAATGTTTAGCCCTTGACTCACAAAGGGTTTAGATCAAATTGTGTTCAGAACTAGAGTGTGTGATGTGCACTGCAACCAACTAACATTTTAAGACAGCTGGCCCTGTTGACAGGCATACTGAGCTCAAGGAATGGGGGGAGTTTTGGGGGGGCGGGGGAGTTTTCATGTACTTATAGTGGTTTAGGACATTATACTGTCTCCCTACTGACCATATAGACCCTTAAAATGTTGGCCCTGTACAAAAATAGAATATTCTGAAAGGCATATTTTTATTTTTTATTATTTAATTCCATTTTTGTCATCATTTTTCTTCACTTTAAAATGTTAAATTGATTACTCTGACTTTACACTCAAAGAAATGATTTCATGCTCTCTTGTCAAGATCTCATTTTTAAATTACATATAACATTTCCATCCAACTGAGTCAAGTAATTCTAACATAAGGTAAAATATACAGTTTTATATTATCAAATTAAATAAGACTGAGATGTATGATAATTTATGGAACTACTGCTCATTGAACTGAAAATTCCATGTGTTGAAAATATGTATCAACTGAATTTAAATACATGATTGGTTATTAAGAGTAATTTATTATTATTATTATTATTATTATTATTATTATTATTATTTTTATTATTATTAGTTTTTATTATTTATTTTTTATTTATTTATTTATTTATTTTTATACAAACCCTTTTATGTTAACCCTTTGCAACATCAAAGGCCTGGAAGAGGATAACCAACATCCCTGTACCTAAAAAGCCTCACGCCAAAGCCATGGAGGATTTTAGGCCTGTAGCACTCACCTCCATCCTCTGCAAATGCAAGAGTGTGGTGTTATGGTAAGCAAGAGCTTGGACCCGTTGCAGTTCGCCTACAAGATGAAGCGAGGAGTCGAGAATGCAAGCCTAACCCTTCTGGACACAGTGACAAAGCACCTTGACTCTCCTACAACATACACTAGGATTTTATTTCTAATTTTTCTCGCTTTCTCATCTGCTTTTAACGCAGTATACACTGACATACTTCTGCACCGCCTCCAGGGACTACAAATCCAAACAACACTGGCTTTATGGATTAAATTATTTTTAAAAGACAGACCACAACATGTGTTAATCAACAGTGTTAAATCCAATGACGCTGTTTTAAATACTGGGGTCCCACAGGGGTGTGTCTTGTCACCCATCCTCTTCTCCATATACACAAACGAAATAAGCTGTAATAGTGATGGACTGACACTCAAGTATGCAGATGAAATGGCTCTGGTTGCCTGTCTGACAGACGAGAGCTCCCTGTCCACATACAGGCAGCATGTCAACACTATGGCCCTCTGGTTTAGGAACAGTTCATTGGAGTTGAACAAAACTCCAAAATCTCCAAAACCAAGGAGCTATGTTGTGGGCGGTGTCGGGCACCTGTGTTGTCACACCCTCTCTCTGGGCCACTCATTCTGGAAGGGCAGGTGGTGGAACAGATCGATGTCTTTCCGTACCTGGGCAAAGAGATCGACCACCTGTCCTTCACACAACACACAGACAGCACCTACAAGAAAGCGCAGCAATGATTGTTCCTATACTATACCATGTTCCTGTACTATAATTTTTAAAGCACCTTTTCCTAGACAATTCTTGTATTTATTTTTTGGCTAAATTTTTTCCCGTCCTTTTTACTAATTTTTATGTAAATTTCATATACTTTTTACAAAGTTCCCTTTGATTCGATTTCAAAGGGAGGTTTACTCCATAGCTATTACAGTATTACATCAACTTAATTTAAGTAAATTAGATCAATTCTATTAGTATTAGTAGTAAGTACATAAATTCCCATCGACTATTCATTTCAATTAATTTTAATTACATAAATGGTACTTTTTTTGGTTTGGGTTAGAATTTCTTGACTCAGTTGGATGAAAATGTTGTATGTAACTGAAAAACATAAACATGAGAATCACCAAAATAAATTCTTACTGTTATTTTTTCATTATGGGGATTTTACTTTGACTTAAATAAGGGATCCTATGGCAACCCTTTGAAGTTGATTTTGCTTGTTCATACCTTAAACACAGCAGACAGACTGAGGCTCTGCACCGCTGCACCCTCTGCTGTCAGTGCTCAGCAGGTGCATCATGTCACCTGCACACTGTGCTTTGACATCAGATATGAGTCATTTCATCCTCCACTGCAGAGCATGATGGACATAAATCCCCATACTTTCCTCTGGAGGCGAACACACACCATGTTTTTCAAAGTTATCATACTGTGCTCCCTAAACCAAAAGAAATCAATGCATTTCCACACCATTTAAAGAGACATTATACTACAGTGTTAATACTTGACTCAGGTTCATTTATAGTGGTCTACTCCCCCGCAGTGAACACTTGCAGCAGTTATTTAGTGTTCTGCATTCTCACTGATTTTATCACCTCAACACAGAGCTTCCCACACACAAACACACACACACACACACACACACACACACACACACACACACACACACACCTACCTCTGCTCAATGGTACGCTCTCACACGTTACTTACTGCTGACAGAAAATACTAAAGACATTGTAGGCAGGCATGAAGAGACATTTCGCAGTAGTTTTGATAGTGGTGACAGTACTGTAGTTGTTAATGGTGACAGTAGTGGTGATTCACATTACAATTATGCTTGTGATATTACAGGCTTGAATAAAAAGGCTCCCAAGTGCCACCTCATGGTTGTTAGCAGTACTGCATCCACAAGGCATGATGGGAACATCACGTTCCAGTATCAACAAATACCTTGAATAAGTTTAATAATAATAATAATTATTATAATGTTATACGTTTGTAGCGTGAAGTATGGGACCAAATATTGTTTAGGTGTCATAGTGCTAAAAAGCTTTATTTTAAATTATAATTTCTCAGAAAAATACCCAAATGATTACTTAAACTTTTTATAAAGTACTATGCAGTGCTACTAGTATTTAGTAATGCACTTTCTTAAAGTTGAGGGATTCACAAGAGACAGATCTAACTAAAAGAGACAGAGAAATTCTTACTATTCTGACTTTCCTGACTTTAAGTTGGCCCCATATTGTGGGCCAAGATCAAAAAATACTGGATCCTACATTTACCATCATGCAAGTGGATGCAACTGTTTGGCATCTTCAATTGTACGCACTCTGCTCTGCACTTCTTTCAAACTCAAAGTTCACGCACATTTTTAGATAACACTTTCTTTTTTTAATGCACTGGTCAATGTTGAGATTTTGGACCAGTTGCTTCCACAATGTGTTCTTTAAGACTTGTGGAAAGAAAACCATACAAAAGTTTTTGTTCAGATTTGTGTCCTGGAAATTCATGAGAAAAGCAGATATTTAATTAGATACATTTTCAAAAATGTACAAAAAAAATATATCTTAATGTAAGTAATCAACTGGTGAGGTTGCATGACGATTTAGCGACGTATTAGATAAAAAATATATATTTTTTGTTTTTTCACATTGAGGTGCTTTGTTTTTTTCTTATACTCTGAGCAAGAAAAAGTAAGCTAAGTGGCACATATATATCAAACTTTCTATTTTAAAGCCAGTCTGTTTTCGGTATATGACTTTAAATCATTCTATATATGACTATACATCATAGCCAGAACAGAACATTTTATTCCTTAAAAATATGTTGATTTTTTTTTTAATGGCTGTTGATTGTATTTTCTGGTTTGTGATTTAAAAAAAAAGAGAGATCTCTGTATTTCCCCTTGTAAAAACCCTTGACTCTAATATGTCAGCAAAGTGAATAAAATTTTTGGCCTGGTTTTATCAAAAGTTCCGATTTTTTTGGGCAATATATGCATATCAGTGCATATTTGATTAGATAATGCATTTTAATAATAAATAATTGCATGTTTAGGCATAACATTTAAGAAAATTTCTAATAAAGTAACTGTCTTAGTGTATGTAATCAGCTGGGGAAGAATCACTCGATTAGTTAAGAATTTTAAACTTTAAATCTCAAACCCAAGCTGAGGAATCCGTGATGACGTCATTAAAGTTGTTCTTTCAGACTTTTCAAAAAGCTCCTCCAGAGCCGTAGAGGACATTATGCAATATTACACCTCATGAATTAACACCATGTGAAAAATCAGTGGGGTTCTTTATTACTGCTACTACTGTTAGTATTTAAATGCTACCACGGCTATAGCTCTGCACTACCAGTATTGCAGAACACTCTTTTCATATCTAAAAAATAATAATTTCTTTTAAAAGTACATTTATTGAAAAGTACATTTACTAAAAATGATCAACCATTAGTGTTGGAGAAGCTACTTTGAAAGTATAGCTTTGCAAGCTACCAATTACTTTCCACTGGACAGCCTGGAGTAAAGCTCCCCATAAGGCAAAATCTAGTCTCGTTGTGAAAATCAATTATTTGTTCAAACATAAAAACCTTAGTGTCCAGGCTGCTGTATCATTTTAAGTTGAATGAATTTGAAAAGTTGAGGCAATTTTGTAAGGATTCAGCTTGTGTTTTGAAATTCAGTTAACTTAAAATTATAGTTCATCCTGGACACTTACTTTTTCCATGTCAAAAATGTTTTATTTATTTTTAAGGCATGGATTAAACTAAAGTCACTTTGAAAAAGAGAGTTCAAACTACTTTGTAAAAAAAAAAAAAAAAAAAAATCAAATTGACAATGTACATGATACAAAATTATAACAAATAGACATAAATAAAAAATAAAAAACTTAAATGTCAGCATAAAATTTATATATTTATTTAAAAGGCACCATTACAGTTCAAAACATAAATGTTATCATTTGATGCACCATACCAAGAAGTAATTCACATCTGCAGTCCCTCGCCAGGACAGAACAAAGACATAGCCCGCTGACCAGGAGTAAGTGTGGGAATTTCTTAGCTTTTATTTTGTCTACACTGTCCATGAGTCAGACACCTGTCCACAGAGCCCTTGGTGTTAGGGCACTAAGCAAGAATACTGCTAAATTTGCATGCAGCAGCTTCTCTGAACATTTGTTAATAAATAGCTATAATCAATATTTAGTTTGACGTATTGTGCCTGACACATGCAGTGTGCGGGCAGGTCTTCACAGTGGTCAGGATGAAAGAAAAAAGGCGACAAAGCTGGTCAAAGGGGGGTTCAATCACGAATTAAAAAATTAAAAAATATTCCTTTCCTTACATGGCCCCAAAGTGTTTGTTATTTTAGTTGGAAACAACACAAATATGGCAAGAGAGTAACTGAATCACAGCAAAAGTATAAAAATAGTTAAACTATTGGGTGGCTCAGTGGATAGAGCAGTGCCTCGCTGCAGCGGCCGCGCATTTGATTCCAGCCTCGGCCCTTTTCTGCATGTCCCCCCACCCTGTCAATAAATATCTTTAAAAAAAATTGGTTAAACTATCAACAAGCAACTAAAAGATGTTTTAAAACTGAACTTATATACACAGAGTTAATTACTAACATTGCATATTGTTTTACCATCTTATCATCATATATTTCTAAAGTAGAGAAAGTGTGTATCTACTGTCTCTGTAGCGCTCTGAAATCATCTGACAGCTGAGACCAAGTCTGAAGACTTAGTTTTAGAATGTCTGAGCAATTTCATATTTCATGTACATCATCATAGGGGGGAGAATGCATAGAGCCTCTCAGAACAACATGATGGGCTCAAATGCAAGTTAAAGTAACCAGCAGATGGCAGTGTTACATTAAAAAAAGGCAGGAGACATCCACTGTCAGTCAACATGCTGAATCCTCAACATCAACAAGACTAAATGATCCAATTCATGACATGAAGTGTTCAGCATGAATGTGATCAAATTTAACTCTGTAGCACAATCATTATTATTATAATATTATTATCAGGAAAAAAAATGATTCGTTTTTCATTGTTAAAGCAAATGTTTAACTTACAGGTTAACTCCTGTATTGCCAGGTTAAGAAATCTGAATGATAAAATATGCAAGTGGATAACATGCAAACATTTAATAAGACCAGATGTTTTCACATGAAGTGGTCAACATATCCTTCTTCAGCTTGATAAAGATGTTTATGCATAACAATGGCATTTCTAAAATCAACATAATTATGATAACAAAGATTTGTTGTTGTCAGTATACCGAAGCATAAAATTGGTGAATGATGGGTAATCCTAATCATGGCAAGGTGAAAAAAAGCTATGGTTGCTGATGGGCAGATTATGAGACAGTGGACCCCTGTGTACAGCTATGCAAAAGGCCCCATGCCCTCTCCTACATGGAGATAAGACACACGGACTAGACTTTTAGCCTTGTTTTGCATGTCTTCATAGTTATGTATCTCTCTGTGGTTTTGTTTCTGTTTGTGGTAATTTTGTGTCTCGAAGTAATTTTTGATCATTTCATGTCTCTTTTTAGTTGTTTTGTGTCTCTTTGAAGTAATTTTGTATCTCTTTGTAGTTTTTTTTTTTGCACCATTTTGTGGCTATATTGTGTGTCCTTGCAGTTCTTTTGCATCGTTTTGTGGTTGTTTTGCATTTCTTCATGGTCATTGTGAGTCTCCTGGTCAGTATGTGCTAATTTAAGTGACATTTTTCAGATGCAGACAGGGGAGGCTGATACTTTTGACCTTAAATCTGCACCTTTTTTGTCTGACCACTAAATGGCAGAATTGTCTAATTTTTGTCTAATCTCAGTGTGGATAACAGAAGGGCTGAACTTATTGTGCCTCTAGTTTGAATACAGATCTGCAATCATTGTAGATAGAAGGAGGGAGGCTGATAAGAAGCAAAAATTACAATGATTTGATGTCATTCATTCTTTTCATTTAGTTATTTTCCTTTGTTATGCCTCCATGCTGGAAATAGCCATGGTCAGAGGCATTATGTTTTTGGGTTGTCCGTCCATCCGTTCGTCTGTACATACATACGTACGTAAAAGTCAAGGTCACCATGAACTTGCATCCATCTCATTTTCATGAATGTGATACCATAAGAAAAGCTGGAGAGAATATCTTCAAAACTGACACAAAGGTCCACTTGGTCGCAAGGAAGAATTTGGTGGTCAAAGGTCAAGGTCACTGTGATCTCACAAAATAAGTTTTTGGCCATAAAACAAGAATTCATACAATCATTAGATAAAATGTGGGGCAAATGTCTCAAATAGCATGCAATGATGAAGTGCTGACATTTTATATCCAAAAGGTCAAAGGTTAACTTCATGACAACATCATCATGTTTTGCAGAAACACTTTTCTGACCATTTTTCAGCACCATAACTCAGGAACAGAATGGCAGACATTTAGTCAGATACTGAATTGGTGACACAAACCTAGAGTGTCCCCACTGAAACTGTGCTGATTGTATGCTGAGCTGAAGATGTGAGTGAAGCTTTTACATTTTTAGCTTCTGTGCAGCAACATTTGAGGCACTGTCAACACTCATGGCTACATATGAGTCTGTACAAACATACATGAAAACTGTAACTGCAACTTGACTGGTTCGCGGAGGCATACAGCCACAAGGTGGTAATTCCAATTGTGATTCATTGCAGCTTTCAACTGCAGCAATTTCTTTTGAAATATCCACTTTTGGGGTGTGTTTGGACAAACACATATCAATATGTATCTTTGAGCTGACATAAAATTGAATTGTGAACACAGTCACTCATGTGCACAGTAATGCAAATGAATAAGTACCAAGAACCCTCAATGCAGGATAGAGGGGTTCAGTGAATGTGCTGTGGAAGGTGTGGAGGTGGATCAGTGTATCAGAGGAGACTCTGTAGAAGGACAGAGTGCCAGCAGGCCAGTCCAGGTACACTGCTACTCTGTTGAAACCCTGGTTGGATGTTGTTCTGACTGTACCTTTTCTATTGTGCCAAGCAGTGTTCTTGTCGCAATCTAAGCACCAGGACTTGTCGTTCCACCCGAGCAGAGAGTCGTCCCCTCGTCCTGTTCTGCGGATTCCTCTGTATGTCACTCCTACATAAGCCGGTCCTTTCCACTCCACCTCCCAGTAACATCGGCCAGTCAGACCATTGGTACACAAAACCTGGTACCTGTACTGAAACCTCTCTGAGTGATCAGGATACGGCTGCGGCTTTCTTACATTTGTGACCTGTCTATCACCTTGAGACAGGAGGAACTTCTTGTTCGCTGTGTTCGGATCTAGTGTGAGTTCACAGGCATCTGCCAGAAGCAAAAGAAACACAGATGTTATTGAAATGTAATGCTATTTAAAAAATTCTTCTAGTTGCAGAGGGGTTTTTCAGGATCGCATTTTCCCTTTAATCTTGAACATTTGATTTCTGTGAAGACAACAGAGCTGGAGGACAAGTGATAGTCCTTGCCTGTCTCCCTGCTGGGATGCTGAAGACTCTTTCTCAGGCTGTCAAAATTTAAATAACTCTTGCAGTTCAAAGCCATGCTGGCAGCCATGTAAATCTGTGTTGCCTTAAGCTAAATGCTAATGTAAGCATGCTAACATGCTCACAATGGTGACATTAATATGATTATTACCAAGATATATTTATAGATAGTAATAGAAACTTTCTCTTCCAATTTTGAAGCCATTCTGAAAAGCAATCAACATTTGGATGGCCAATGTTGTTGGCAGTTAATTTTAAGGATTCTGCACTCTTTGGACTCATCTCTGGTGGTGATGAGTCCACCTACAGGTGGGAGATTGACGGTCTGGAGACCTGGTGCTGAGAAAACGGGGGGGGGGGTTGTTGTCCTTCTCTAAACAAACAGCACAGTTGCACAGTTTCAAGGTGGTTCTTGAGTTATGGCCAAAAACATGCTGTATAAGGTCACCATGACCTTGACCTTTCACCACCAGATTCTCATCCGTTCATTCTTGAGTCCAAGTGGACATTTGTGCAAAATTTTAAGAAACTCCCTCAAGACCTTCTTAACATTTTGTGTTCATGAAAATTAGATGGATGTAAGGTCACAATGACCTTGACCTTTGAACACCAACTTCTAATCAATTCATCACTGAGTCCAAGTAAAGGTTTGCGTCAAATTTGAATAAATTCCCTCAAGGTGTTCTTGAGATATCACTTTCACAAGAATTAGGATTAATATAAGGTCACTGTGATGTTGACTTTTGACCACCAAGATCTAATCAGCTAATCCTTGAGTCTACTTGAATGTTTGTGCTATATTTAAAGAAATTCCCTTAAGGCCCTCTTGAGATATGTGTTCATAAGAATAGGCCGAATGCACAGACATACGGACGGATTGACAATCTGAAGACCTAATGCCTCTGAGCACTGTTGCACCATAAAACCATATCTACATATGTAGAAAAAGGCCCACAAGTTCTCCCAAAGAAAAGTGATCTATACAGGGAATCATGAATCAATCAAGAAAGGAGCTTTGTGTTGATGCTTGGACATCAGAAACAGCCAACCTTGATCTTTGCTCTCTCTTATTGGAGAAGGGTACAGTGAAAGTTGTAGAATGGGTTAGTGGGGATGATTTGCACTTACATTTCTTTAGCCCAGGTAAGATCCTGAACTCTCCACAATGATCAAAGCTGAAACAGAAAAAGACAGAATATCATGATCTGCTATGTTTGGCAAAAACCTTGCTAACATGATTATCCTTGTGGATCAGATGTACTCCAAAACTATCACAGAAAAAGAGTGGACCCACATTTGGTTCTGTTAATACTAAATTTATTTACTACATTGACTGTCTGCATACACAGACATGTTGACAGGTTGGTGGATGTGCACAGTCCACGTAGATGGTCTGCACAGAAAAAAGCCACAGCTCATCAGGGGCTAGCAGCAGGAGACGTGTTGTTTTAGTGGCACCGAGTAAGAAATTGATGTAATTCTGGGTAAATGCATAACATAAAACACCCTCAGTTGCTGCTGCTATTAAACGTTGCTCTACAAGTTAAGGTCAGTTGCAAATAAAGATGGTGTTTAAATTGCACTTAGCTTGAGAGGCCACAATGTGAGGATAGACCCATGCCCATAATGTCAAGTCCCTAAAGTGTGCTAAAACCAGAATACCAACCCATTCTCACTCCGAGCTCATCTCATATACTCGCTGCATTATTTGACAACTTCAGAATGAGAACATGCTGATTGTTCATACCTGAGAGTTTCCAGTCTCCACTGTGGATCCTTGAGTCCAGCAGAGAGCAGCTTCACCCCTGAGTCTCCTGGATGGTTGTAGCTCAGGTCCAGCTCTCTCAGATGGGACGGGTTGGAGCTCAGGGCTGAGGCCAAAGACGCACAGCCTTCTTCTGTCACCATGCAGCCTGACAGCCTGAGAGTTGGAGTACATGCTAAATTCTCATAGACCACTTTTATGCTGGCATGGTGGAATTAAAGTTTGGATGTCACTATCGCTGCCTTCCAAAAGCCGTTCAACATGCTCTCCTTCACTTCCCCTCAGCACTTGGCCTGGGGGGAATCCCCGCAGCCTTCTTAAGTGCCGTTCCAATAGTCCAATAGAAGTGGACTTGGTGAGATCGATCTTCAGAGGGCTGAGGGAGCGAGTGAACATCGATTGTCACTTCAGAGGTCTATATCACCGACAATGCATTGCAGCTATGCATGTGATGCAAAAAAATACATTCATGGTTAGGGGGCAGTGACAAGTAAAACTAAGATTGCACCCCAGAGAAAGGAGAGGATGAATAAACTGGAAAATAAATAAGAAACAGTCATAAATACAGGTACATTCACCATCGGATGCCTTTCATTTTCACTTCTTCTAATACATCTCAGGTCTGTGTAGGTCCTCTAATATATCTCATAGGTCTGTATAGGTCAACATACACATATAAAAATCTACTTGTCTATTACCACTTGTCTAGTTATGTACATTTGTTCTGTTCAGCTTGTGTGATTTCTGTATTTCCAACATTATCTGTAAATGCATGGGAAAATGCTGTTTTGCAAGATATCATAAACCCATAAAAAATAATAGTTATGATAATCATGATATAGATTACACTCAAAAATTATAAAATCAGAAACTGATGCAGCTGATAACTGATTGACTATCTGTGTATTGCAATCAACTGCAGAAGATGCCTTCAGTTTACAGACTGCAGGTCTGCAGGTAGTGAATATATATACTGTATATATATATATATATTTCTGATGATTATGATGACTAAGAAAAAAGCAGTATAGCTCTAATAGCTCTAATAGCTCTGAAACTGGTGGTCAGTCCATGATAGTCATGCTGAAAGTGAACAAGGGCAGGTGTGTTTCATTTCAGTTCCCTGCCAGCTTTTCCTCAGCTTTCCGAGTGGCCTCTGTACGACGTCAACTGTTACATACCACCAAGGGCTGAGGGGAAGTGAGGGAGGGCAAGTGGAAGAACTTTTGGAACGCAACCTATGTAAGCAAAAGTTTAATGTTACTGACCTAAGTGTTTCCAGTTTACAATGTGGACTTTCCAGTCCATAGCAGAGCCGATTTACTCCTGAATCTTCCAGGTCGTTATCACTCAGGTCCAGTTTTCTCAGGCTGGAGGACTTGTAGCGGAGAGCTGAGACCAAATGTACACAGTTGTACTTCAACAGGTTACACCAACTGAGTCTGAAGAAGATAGTCATGACAATGCTTTCCTTTTAGATTGGTGTGCTTCAATGTATACTTGGGTTAAGACATTTTAGCAATACACTATGACCGGAAAACCAGAAAACCATTTTATAAAATAAAGTGAAAGAACAGGAAACAGACCTGAGAGTTTCCAGCCTACAGTGTGAACTCTTTAGTCCCAGAGAGAGCAGTTTTAGGCCTATGTACTGCAGATTGTTGTTACTCAGGTCAAGCTCTCTCAAACTGCAATATTGTTCCACATTTTCACAGCATGGCTCTGTTGGTTCCGAATATCTTTGTTGAAGACAAAATGGAAATAAAAAAATCATGGGAATTATAGCTACTATATGTAGCCTACAGCAACAAATATGTAATGTGTAATATGTCAATTGTTGTGAATTGCTGTCTAATAGTTTTGTTTTTATGTGGCATGAAAATTGTGAGATTATGGCATTTGGCTTAATGAATCTATATTCATTCTTCCTACAAAAGTAAGTACATCCTATGTAATTAAATGAATTAAAAACAACATAATGAAACACACAGTGCTGTACTGGCAGTTTTCCACAGTACATGTAAACTCTTTATCAAATTCTAATTATTCTAAATTGTAATATGTTTAGGCTGTTAATGTTAACTCATCAATCGCAATGTGATTAAGGTCCATACATATCACGTTTTCTTTTGTTTTTATTTTCAGCCGACATGTCCATATTTAAGAGTATTGTAAAACTAGACAACTCAAGGAATCCATCGGTACCTACCATGTCACTCTAGCCCCTCAGTAAGGGGGCTGAATAACACTCCAAATTTAGGCAAAATTTTGGTGATGGACAAACAACATGACCATTTCACAGGGGTCCCTTGACCTTGAAGACATCTGAATGAAAATGGGTTCCATGGGTACCCATGAGCTCTTAAGTTCTATGGGTATCCATGAGTCTCCCCTTTACAGACATGCTCACTTTGTGATAGTCCCATGCACTTTTTTGCTGTCATTTGATACCTTGTCAAGACAATCTTGTAAAAATTGCTTTACCTTGTCAATGTGGACTTCAAAATTGTGTTGAAATGTGAACTAATGGAAATGAGAAAATGTGATTAAAAAATGCAATTAATCATGATTAACTATTGAAATTCTCAATTAATCGCAATTTTAAAAAATGAATGACAGCCCTAATGTTTTGTCAAATACCAATCAGCACACTAATTTTTAAAGCCACTAATGTTAAAATTTGAGTCTGTCAATAATAAATGAATAAAAATATACTGTACCGTGTATATAATTGTTTGTGTGGACTCGGGTCCTTTATTAGCCATTTCCCTTTTGATATTCTTGGTCTTTGTTGATCGTAGATTGAGTCCAGTTTTTTTAGATAGGAGCAGTCGGAGCTCAGGGATAAGGCCAAAGCAGCGCAGCCTTTCCCCATGATTTCACATCTTGACAACCTGCAGGTTGCATTGTATCAATCATTTGTACTGTAAATGTCTACTACCCCAATTCCAAAAAAGTCGTGAAACTATATTAAAACTTAATACAAAAGGCATTCAATTGAATATGGTATCAAGTGAAAATATTTCATGCTCAAACTGATAAACTTACACTCATAATTTCACTTACGCTAAATTTGATGCCTGAATACCAAAAAAGTTTGGACAAAAGACTGGAGAAGTTATACCTGGAACATTCCACACATAAACTAGGTAACTGGTGATATTATCATGACAGGGGCCTTCTTCAAAGTCTCAGTCATTTACAATCAAGGACAGCGTGCAGTTCACTACTAGTGAAACAGTCCAACAGTTAAAGAACAGCATTTGTCAAAGCACAGGGAGTTAGGAATGCAAGGATTTGAATGATAAACATTCAAGTTTATCAGTTTTAACATTAAATGTCTTATCTTTGTTCTGTATTCAATTAAATATATGTCACAAATCATTTCATTCTGTTTTATTTGTGTTTACACAACATCCCAACTATTTTGGAACTGAGGATATAGTTCCTTTTTAACTTTGAACTTAAGTTGATAACCTTAATTTTCTTTGACCTCCTTTGCTTCGATATGCATTGTTCATATAAAACGTACAATTTTACATCAGAGAGCAAGGGTAAATTAAGTGGTCAGTTAAGTATTTATTAAATCTGGAATCTTACTAAAACATATCCATACTGTATAGATTATTTTGGGGTACAGAATGCATCATAAAGAGTTCCATGAAAGATCTCAAGTTTTTTTCTTTTGTTTTTTTGGAGAGGTTACACTGCAAACGTCTAAGTAACACTTTCTGTAGTGTAAATCACAGTATTTTCAGTAGTAACTTTATTGTCCTTAAATGATGTACATAACTATGTGCAAGACGTGACAATTTCAAACTTTGGAGCCTTTCAGCTGTACCTCACTAACAGACACATTCACAAGGGCAAGTAATAAAATACAGTAATGTGAAGTAGTTCACAGGAGTTCGTTAATACCCTGTAGTAAGTAATGTAAAGCTATAGTTCTCCAAATCCTTTTGAGTAGGCTCTAGTAAACTGACCTTAGATTTTCCAATCTACAGTGTGGGCTCTTCAGTCCAGTAGAGAGTAGCTTCACTCCTGAATCCTGCAGGTTGTTGTTACTCAGGTCCAGCTCTCTCAGATTGGAGGATTGTGAGCTGAGAACTGAAGCCAGAGCTTCACAAGATAGGTGTGAGAGCTCACATTGGTTCAGTCTGATTTGGAATTAGACCAAGTGGGATAGGAATGTTATTATGTTTAAGGATTATATAGTTTATCAAAGAAGATACTGTTTCATGTAGAAGGTAGTTTAAGTTAGATGTGCACAAAATGTTTTATTCAGGCAGTTAGCCATATCATGAGACTGCCCATTCTCAAACCCATGTCGTGAAATACTGACACTTTGTCACACCCCATGGCAATATTTGATATCCAGAGCAGCCAGCCCAGTGTGACTCCCAACTCATCAAGTACTGCTGCTTTGTCAGCAATGCGAGCATCAGACACAGATACAGAGAGGCTCCTTTTGCGGCGGCATAATATACACTGGTCAAATCAGTTCTAGACACAGTGGGCAAAAATCCAAGCTTTCAAATACGGCCACTTGGTCAGTGGACATCAACTTCAGGTATGAACACAGACACAGACAACAGACACCCTTCACAATGGGATGATATGCCACAGTCGGTGGCAGTATATTATACTGGTGGTAACTAGCCTGCTGTAATCTAAAGAGCAAAAAAGTCTGTATAGGCCAGGCAGAAGGGAAGGTGGATGGATTAAACAAACTCTAGACTTAAACCCGGAAGCCCGCTGCTCATGACCGTATAAATTTTAAGCCAAACCATGATGTTTTTTTTTTAAAACCTAACATCGTGCTTTTACTGACAAAACCTAGCCATGGATTTTTGTTGCCTAAACCTTATGAAATTAACCTAAGAATAAAGTGTTTTATGTACTTGCACATTTATTTGAAAAAGACTTTATGTATGTAACAAGCACAAGTTGTATATTTCTTGAGAAAAAGGAAGTGTATCTTGAAGAGACACAATTCATGTAACAAGTGTAAAGTGATAAGCTGTTGGTGAACATCCAAAACGGACACAGGAGTGTACCTAGTATGTCATATTTTGACATGTATGTCCACTAACAAAGCGGCGGTATTTATGAGTCGTGTCTTTAGCAACTGACATAGCATGAATAATAAAAAACGCCATCTAAGGGGAGCAGAATGGGTCAAACAAGCACAGGGCTCTCATCCAGGAGAGCGCTTTTCTTGTCTCATGTGAAGCCAAAAGTCAGTGCTATATGAGCCCAAAACATTATGTTTAGTCTTTGACTACTTTTGTTGCGTAAGCCTAATCTCAATCCTTTAGCAAATTTACCATGAGTTACGTGTTTCACCCAGGAAACAGCTGTGTGTCAGAGATGTGATACCAAAGGATGCCTTTGGCATATGTATCACAAGATGGAAGCACAAGAAAGTGTCAGTATTTGACAATATTGGAGTATCAGTATTTGATGACCTGAACCGTACACAAATTATATAACGTTACAATAAAAAAATTGACCTTGGTTTCACACAAAACAGGTACAGCAATTGTCTGGGTTAAAATCCTGTGTTTGTTTGAATGTACCACCCCTCCCTACTGCCCTACGCAGACTTTGTTGTTCCTTATTCTACATCAGTTGCTCTTAGTGCCAAGTATTGTTATGGATGGGTTAATATAGGAGTTAGTTAAAAGCCCAGTGCATCCCATTAAAATGCTAAAAGGTGTCTTTGGCACTGATAGTGTTTGTATTTGACAACCTGGGAATGAGAACAGGCTCAGTTTACCATAGGTTTCAAGATCCATCTGCTATATATGTCAGGTACCAAGTGAGTAGTTGTTTATAAAATGTAGTCCTTTTCCAAGTCCCTTGACATAATGTTAATGCATAGAATGATCAAAATATTTTACATGGAAGTATTTTAATAACCTAAAACTAATACTTACAGTGCAGTTCTTGAGACTTTGACCAATGGCAGCATTCTCATAAGAACCTCCTCTGATTTGGAGTATTTCCTCAGGTCAAACACATCCAGGACTTTTTCAGATGATAGTAACACATAGACCAGTGCTGACCACTGAGCAGGAGAGAGATTGGCTGTGGAGAGGCTTCCTGATCGAAGGTAATGTTGGATCTCCTCCACTAGGGAACAGTCCTTCAGTTCACTCAGACAGTGGAAGAGGTTGATGCATCTCTCTGGTGAGGGATTCTCCCTGATCTTCTTTTTGATGTACTTCACTAACGTGTTGTTGGTTTCAGTGCTGCTTTCTGTCTGTTTCAGAAGACCTTGTAAGAGATTCTGATTGGACTCTAACGAAAGACCCAGGAGGAAGCGGAGGAACAAATCAAGATGTCCATTTGGACTCTGCAAGGCCTTGTCCACAGCTCTCATACAGATCTCAGCTACAGATGGTTTTCTGAAAAGCACCTGCAGATGTTGTAGACATGTTTGCGGTTCAGCCATCACATCCTTTCTGTCATTAAAAAGTGACAGGACCACAAAAACAGCTGCCAAAAACTCATGAATACTCAGGTGCACAAAGCAAAACATCCGGTCTTCGTTCAGCCCATTTTCTTCCTTGAAGATTTGTGTGAATACCCCTGAGTACACTGATGCTTCACTGAGATGAATGCCACTGTTGTTCAAGTCTGCCTCATAGAAGATCAGATTACCATTCTTCAACTGGTGAAAAGCCAGCTTTGCAAGTGACTCAATGATCATGGTGTTCTTATTTGTGTTGTACTTGAGTGCTGTCTGCTTGATCTGAAACACAAGGAATTTTGTGTACATCTCAGTCAGAGTTTGAGGGATTTCTTTTCTCTCATCTTCGCTGAACATTTGGTGCAGAACTTTCGCAGTGATAGAGCAGAAAACTGGAATGTGGCACATGATGTGGAGACTTCGTGATGTCTTGATGTAGGACATGATTCTGCTGACCGTCTGCACATCTCTGAATCTCCTCCTGAAGTACTCCTCCTTCTGTGGATCAGTGAACCCTCTCACTTCTGTCATGATGTCAATGAAGTCAAAAGGGATCTGACTGGCCGCTGCTGGTCGTGTGGTTATCCAGAGGCGAGCAGAGGGGAGAAGTTTGCCTTGGATGAGGTATGCAAGCAGATCATTCACCAACAATGGCTCATCAATAGAACATTCTTCCTTGTCACAGAAGTCAAGTTGAAGGCGGCTTTCATCAAGCCCATCAAGCACAAACAAAAGTTTAAATTTACTTTTGTCATAATTGGTGTTTCCTGAGGCCTGTAGTTTTGTGAAGATGTAATTAAGAGCCTCCTCTTTGATATCTAGGCTTTCCCTGATACATCTGTGAATGAGTTCTGCCAAACAGAACCTTCTGCCCTTCAGTAAATTCAGCTGGCGGAAGGTGAAGGGGAATGCAAGATGCACATCTTGATTGGCTCTTCCTTCAGCCCAATCCAGAATGAATTTTGAAATGAGGAATGTTTTGCCAATTCCTGCGATCCCACTGGTCAGCACTGTTCTTACAGGTGTGTTTCTTCCAGAAGGGTGTTTGAAAATGTCGTTGTGCTGAATTATTCTCTCAGTTCCTTCAGGTTTTCTTGATTTCATCTCAATATGCCTGATTTCATGCTGCCTGTTGACATCTTCTTGATTTCCATCTATGATGTAGAGCCCCGTGTAGATGTCATCTAGAAGTTTCTTATCCTTGTTCTTTGACAACCCCTCTGGTATACACATGAACTTGTTCTGAAGGTTCGACTGGAGCATGCATTGGTATGATGTGATGGACCTTGAAGGCTCTGGTATTGGAACCAACAAATCTATATAGAATAAAGTCACATTTTTCAGTGTAGGAGGCTGTACATCAACTGGATGCCCTGTTCTCCATGTATTTTCATGTTTTTGGTCACTAAACTCCCGGTTATGGTTAGGGACTAATTGTGGTTGTGTATATCATGAGAATTTGATTTTGTTCAGTTTTATGGTTACGTCAGTTGAAATAATGTTAACCGTTTAAACCAATCTACACCGTCCTTTAACCCTAGCCAAGAGCCTTGCGCAAACATAACCATAACAATTATCATGTGCAGGAAAACACATGAACAATGCCAAGCAGTTATTGGCTGATATCAGAGGCACTGTCAACTCAATACATCAACACATCCTCATGCAACAGTTCATATGATATTTTACAAAAATACACACACAACGGTTCATATGGTAACGGGTCATAAGGGTTCATTTTCCACAAATAAGTGCCCCTCAAATGACATTATGCCCTTTACATAAAATTACATGACCAATGTAAAGTTACCATCCCAACCTGCTTTTTTACTGGACCACTCACAGGCTCCTAGGATGTGTTCTGGGCTTTAAAGCTAATTTTTTAGCTTAGTATTGGCCAAAAAGGGGAATTACAACTCCCAAGCCCGACACATGATGCCATTAGGTTTTGCATTTGGAAAGAGCGGTCTGTAAATCAGCGGATAAATATTTTAAGACTCACAACCCTTACAAAATGACTAATTTCACTATAGGGATTTAATTCATGTGGTCTGATAACATTTGGGAAGTTTAGAAGAGCTGCAAAATTAAATTATTTTATCTCCATTGAAGTTAGCAAAATAAACTTTTCTTTCTTAAGAGGTAACAATGTATGAAATCATTAGTTCCCAAACTGTAAACTGAGATAACCTCACCTTCAGCCTGGGCACCAGAGATGGGAGGGTGAGGAACTGCCAGTGCCTGTTGAATGGAACACGCTCCTGCAGTCTCTCCACCATCAGTGGCATCCTCTGAGAGTGATGGCAGAGATATGAAGAGTTAAGAGACTCCCTGCTTTTTGCTCAATATGATGGAAATCCAGAATTTTCATTTATGTTTTTTTTTTGGCTTAGTGCCAGGCAATGGCCTATTGTGTTAATTAAATGTGTAAAAGATCTGAAATATGTCTAGGACTCACTGTTGGGTTCAGGAAGACACTCCACTAAATCATTCCTGTTGATCTTTTTCAGGACTTCCACTGTGATCCGCAAAGCTCCAGGAAGGCTGTAGGTCTGCACCATTTGATCCACCGTGTCCTGCCTATCGGACCCCTCCAGCTGGCTCTTGGGGATAGCTGGGAAGCCTTCTACAATGTCAGCCTGCCTCAGCAGCCACTGGAAATGCTTGAGCTCCTCATTGCCCAAGTCCTGCAGAGCTCCAAAGAGGAGTTCCACATGTGACGCCATCAGTGCTCCCTGCTGTCATGACAGGACGGTTTGATAATCAGTCATCTAACATCAGTTATTGGGTCATCCCAAGATCCATGCAACATATTTCTTGAGCTACGTGGATAAGTCTGCTAAAACCTAAAGCCTTGTATTTGAAAGGTTTAAGTGGAAAGGAATATATTTTCACCTTTTCAGTTTAACCCCTACTCAAGTGATATTAATGTTGATGCCACTGTTTATGCAAACATGTTTATCTCTACTGTCAAGTTGGTCATTTTAACCCTTAGAAACCTGAGTATCTGGCTTCTTTTAAAAACATAAAAATAAGGCAACAAGAAACAAACAAGAAATGGACAGAAATTAAGCCTAAAAAAGTAATAACAAGCTCGCCTTACATTTAAAAAAAAGGCACAAAATTGTTAATAGATAAATAAATAAATAATAGAAATAATAAAAATAAAAATTATATACGTATATATATATATTAATAATATAATATAAATATAAATATATAATTCTAATAATTATTTAAAAAAATGTTTTTCTTTGTTTGCTACTTTTCAGGTGATTTCCTGTCTCCTTAGTTTCCTGTCACCATAGTTTGTGGGACAGTTCTTGCCAACTTTCTTTTTGCTTTTTTCCCCATGTTTTTTAAAAATATCTAACCAATTTGCTCACATTTGAAAGGTTGAAATGCTTGTGAAAGTCGTCTGAATGCAGAACACAACAAACTGATGTTGAACCAGGATTCAAAGGGTTAACACAGGGGTCTATGGGGTTTTACTCAGCCTCAAGTGGCCATTTAGTTAACTGCAGTTTTTGACACTTCTGTATTGGCTTAACTTTCCAGCATCTGAGAGTAAAGCTTGGTTTCCTCACTATGGTTCACTTTGGACTCACGCCAGCTTTTCTAGCATATGCCAGATCCCCTGACTTCCTCATTATACAGCAAACAATGTCATCACTGAACAACCAACATTAATGTTTGCCATATGATATGTTAAAGACAGTAGCATTAAACAATCTCCAAGTGAGTGTTCAAAAAATTTAATGTTGAAAATGAACTTTTCAAAAACATTCTTGAATAAATTGGGGTACTATAGGCAGTGTGATTAAGTAGAGACTATTACAAAAAGAAAAGAAAAGAAAAGAAGTTGCACTTATAAAATATCATTCATTCTCTTTTTGGAAAAGGATTTTTAACCTTTGCACAAGATTACATGCAGTCATATCAGTCACATTCATTTAGATCCTTTCTTTCATCACTTGAGGAAAAGAGAAGGGAGTAGAGAAAATAATAACACATTAGACAGAGGTTCTTTCGAGAGGTTTACCATTAGTAAGTCCATCTGAACCTGCTTATATATTTTAATAGTAACAAATGATCACTGACCTGATGAGCCGCTGTCACATCATTAGACACCACACGTTCGAAATGAGAAGTGGAAGTATCGAATAGGGGAACAACTATGTAAATCAATAACCAGTATTGCCCACTACCTATTGCTAATATCTTCTTCTTCTTCTCATGGGACACATGGCTGAACTCATATTACAGGCTGGTAGTCTTTTTAGTAGACTATATATTCCAGTTAATTTGACCAAAATTGTTGTAGTCTACACACAAATGGAAAAAACATTTCTACTTTTACTATTAGTAGTATTTGTAGAAATGACTTTTTTTCAGCAATTCTGACGTGCGTACCTAGTGCTAGACAGAAAGGAGGAAAAAATACATGTTAACTTTTAAAATAAAAGCTCTTACACAAGTGAGAGCTCACTTCACAGACCTACATGTCAACAGGTGAATGTACTAAGAGCAGGCTATAGCACCACTTGTATTAGTGCCAAACAATGGAAGATAATTAAACACATTTACTGGTCTTAATGTATCGTAACCAGTTCAATTTGGTATCATTTGACACTTTTACTCCATGGATGGATGGATGGATGGATGCATGGATGGATAGATGGATGGCGGACAGATGGATGGACAAACAATCATATCTTTACTGATCCCAAATTGGGAAATTCTTCGTTATAGCCGCATGTTGTTAGGCATTGCACAGGGCAGTAAAAACACAGTAACAAACATCACACTTGAAGAGAAAAATACTGATTGGAAAAATTTAGCCTTCTAAGTATGATCTATATCGATAGAATATACAACTTAAAAGTACACTGTAAACTATAAAGATTGGCTACAAAATTGCAAATAAGCCTACTAAAATACAAACCCCAATTACAATGAAGTTGGGCTGTTGTGTAAACGTAAATAAAAACAGAATACAATGATTTGCGATTCTTTTTCAACCTATATTCAATTGAATACACTACAGACAAGATATTTTATGTTCAAACTGATAAACTTCATTGTTTTTTTGCAAATATTCACTCATTCTGAATTTGATGCCTGCAACGTGTTCCAAAAAGCTGGGGCAGGAGCAACAAAAGACTGGGAAAGTTGAGGAATGTGCAGAAAACACCTGTTTGGAACATTTCACAGGTGAACAGGTTAATTGAAAACTGGTGAGTTTCATGATTGGGTGTAAAAGGAGCATCCCCGAAAGGCTCAGTTGTTCATAAGCAAAGATGGGGCGAGGTTCACCACTTCGTAAACAACCGTAAAACTCTACCATGCAAAGTGAATGCCATATATCAACAACACCCAGAAACGGCGTCGGCTTCTCTGGGCCCAAGCTCATCTGAGATGGACTGACGCAAAGTGGAAAAGTGTGCTGTAGTCTGACAAGTCCACATTTCAAATTGTCTTTGGAAATCATGGACGTCGTGTCCTGTTATCAGCTCAAAGTTAAAAAGCTAGCATCTGTGATGGTATAGGGGTGTGTTAGTGCCCATGGCATAGGTAACTTGCACATCTTTAAAGGCGCATGCAGGTTTTGGAGCAACATATGCTGCCATCCAAGCAATGTCTTTTTCAGGGATGTCCCTGCTTATTTCAGCAAGACAACGCCAAGCCACATTCTGCAGGTGTTACAACAGCGTAGTAAAAGAGTGTGGGTACTGGACTGGCCTGCCTGCAGTCCAGACCTGTCTCCCATTGAAAATGTGTGGCGTATTATGGGGCACAAAATACGATAACGGAGATCTCGGACTGTTGAACAACTGAAGTTGTACATCAAGCAAGAATGGGAAAGACCTCCACTTACAAAGCTTCACCAATTAGTGTCTTCAGTTCCCAAACACTTATTGAATGTTGGTTAAAGGAAGGGTGATGAAACACAGTGGTAAACATGCCCCTGCCCCAGCTTTTTTGAGACGTGCTGCAGGCATCAATTTCAAAATGAGTAAATATTTGCAAAAAAACAATAAAATGTATCAGTTTGAACATTAAATATCTTGTCTTTGTTGTGTATTCAGTTGAATATAGGTTGAAAAGGTATTGCAAATCATTGTATTCCGTTTTTATTTACGTTTTACACAACATCCCAACTTCACTGGAAATGGGGTTTGTGGTAATTAGACCATATAGCATATTCATAGGATAAAATACAAGTGCTATTAAAACAAGTATTTGTTGTTATGCTGTAGTTTGCTGAATAATGTTTTAAATGCTAGCCCAACAACGTCAAAAATTGATATAATGCATTGTAGTGATATTTGCAGTCGTAACGGGCAAAGACTTCACCTCCCACAATGCCTTGCCTACCACACTAACCGCTGACGTATCGTCCGGTGGTGCTGTTGGCGGGCAGAACGGCATCGGTTGCGCGATTTTTTTCCCAAGACTGTTTCGCCTAGTCCCGCCCTTCTATGCTGTGATTGGTCAGTTCTCGTCACGTCGTCGTTGAAGTCGGACACGGTAGGGCAAAGAGGTTATGCCTAGGTTAGTACTAGCCAATCACTCCACGGTAGGGCGGGACTAGGCGGAACGCTCTTAGGGGAAAAAGATAACGCGGGTGGTCCTGGTTGTTAGCGACGCCGCGGCTATTGTGTTATTCTACAAAGCACATTGAGGGAAAGTCGACCGCAAGCACACCACTCAGTCCTCGGGTAGTTTCGTGTCGCCACTGGCGTTCCTTCGACTTGTGACTCATCTGCAACGGAGGAACTCAGAGTGTCTTCACTCGGGCCCTCTGCAAGCCCATTCAAGCGCTCCGAAGCATTCTCTGTGAAGGTAAGGCTCGCGTTAGCTAGCTGAGAGGGAAAACACGCCGGCCATGTTGCCGTGTGCTTGTATGGGGCTGGCCGCTTGGCTCGTCTGTCTGCTCAGACTTTATAGAGTTGTAAAAAAATTGTGGACAAATCCAGTAAATTAAAAACATCCGAACTTATTTTGGCATTCGCTGGCTATTTGACATAGCGCGCGAGGCTACAGCATGCGCAGACATGATGCAAAAATGGTGTGCAGCATGCTGGCTTCGACGCTCATGAAACCGGACGAGACAAATAGGCTTTGTGCACTGTTACTGTAACTTACAGATGTTTAAATCATTTTTTAGCCATTATTTGTAAGTGTGCACAGTTGCGGCTGCCGCAGTGTCTTATTCTGTGGATGCAGTCTGTAAATCACGCTCACTGTTACTCGCCAGACATGAAGGGGGGTGGGGGCGTTTTTCTTCTCCGCTACCAACCACTGCACATTAGTTAATAGACGACACATATAACCCGAGGTACATTGAGGTTGTTTTCCAATATTGTCTGTGTTTTAGAGGAAAAATTGAAACTATCTGGGGTGGTATTGTCTCTGCATTGCTATGGTGTTATAAAAGAGAGCTGGATAAAGTTTAGCCAGCCTCATGCAGCCATTCATGTTTTTTCCACACTTGGCACTGGTGCACTTTCTAAGACAGGGGGTTTCCTGAATTCACCACACCATCAGCACCATTTGGGGTTTTCAGCAGGACTCATCTACATCAGTTAGAGATTTCTTTTTTTTTTTTCAACAGGGATTGTGTAGTTGTAAGCTAACGTTAGCCAAAACAGATGTACACTAGAGGCTATACAGTCAAAAGTAGTGATCCACGATAGTGGATTTTTTTTTTGTGCCCATATCTGATATGCCAAAATACATAACAACTAGAGTTGCAAATTATAAGCACTTTTCTTCATGGATTATTGTTAATATTAACAATCAATTAATTGTTATTTGAGAAAACGTTTCAAACGATACCAAAATATAGATAGTTTTCCTCAATCAAAGCTTGCAGCAACATATTACATAAACTTTGACAGCATTGCATAGCCTATCAATTAATCGACTGAAATTCACATGTACAATTACATTTTTGAGGACTTAATTTATTATCATTCCTAATAACAACTCATTTGGTCTAACTGATATGGATACCCATATATATATGTTCTTTTTACCCCCTAAATCTCCTGTGGTGGAAATAACATCATGCAATGTGTAGTTTTATTATGGTGGCCCACCGGCACACAGACATAAAGTACAATGCTGTTTAATGTATGTAATATTCATTTATTGTGCAAAATAAGAAAAGAATACTTCAGCCTAAGGTTTGTTTTGTGTATGTTCACTTAAAAAATGTTTTTTTAATATTGGCAGAAATCAGCATGCTTTCTAATTTTTATATTTCATTTTAAAGCTAATATTTGCTGGTACCAATGATGTGCTGATATCATTTTGCATCCCTAGTCTGCAGGGTCCGCATGTTCAGTGTGTAGCCTGTGTTGTCATTCATTGTTAAAATTGACTCGACATGCAGTCAAAAGTTGTCAGCTTCACATGTTTGAGGGTGCCCACTGACATGGTGAAAGTGCCTTGTTTTGAAGTTCAGTAGTAGTGGTCGCCTCATTTATGTACACACATAGTTGACTTCAGATACTTCAAGACCAAGATTATTATTATGGTTTAGTTAAGATGTTTGCATGGGTTGCAAATAAGCAAGAGAATTTGAGTAACATGAAAAAAAAAAACAATTATGCAAAACTTTGACCCTTAATAACATTTAAACAAATGATTTCTATATAAATGTGTCCCCTGTACACTTGTGATGAATAGAGGATTTTGCTATCAAATCCAGAAATGTTTGTTTTTTATTTTAAACCAGGCTGTAAGTATGTTTGTCTCCCTTAAATCTTTGGGATTTTGTGGCCCCGCTCTAAATTTGGAGGTTTTTGCAAGTTTGTGAACACAGCACATGCAGAGCTCTCAGTGAGTTAGTTTTTTTCCGCAGCAGCAGTTTGTGACTCGTAGGGTGGTTAAATTGATCTATCGATCCAATTGCGCTCCGAATGAACGGTTCAGCTCGGTTCAGCTCTTTTTTATTACTGAATAGTTTTTTTTTAGAAAATATATCGATTTAAAAAAGAATCAAGTCAGACCAGGATGAAAAATTAAATATTTAAATATATCAGAATATTGTTTCTAGAGGAGAGGTAGCAATTTCTACAATGGCAAAGTTGTCATATAAATGATAGTCCTGACATCCCAATACTGAGTGAAGATTAGTTTTCATCAGTCATTCCTCCTGTCTTCCTCCGCCTGCAGGTCCGCTGGTAGAGGGAGACAGGACTGTTTGTGTCAGCCAGCAGCTAAGTTTAAAGAATTAGCCAAATTTACGCACTGAAATATCGCTTACTTCACGTTCAACACGTTTATGCTGGCTGAAGAACTGTATTGATAAAGTATTCACTGTTTGATCATTAGGGTTTTTTTGCACTTAACAGTAGTAACAAGCTTAGTTATCATCAGTTTGAGTAACCTGCGAGTATTCTTGACTTCCTCGACACTGCAGCCGTACTGCTGTTCACTGACCTCATTTCTTGTCATATGTATGTGTGCGAGTGTGTTTTTGTAGAACTCAACCCAGTCACAGACAACGGGTTAATCACACCAAAACGCTAGAAAGCACAGATAAAAGAACATAAAGCGGAAGCTCATCAATATGACGGTCTTAGATGATTAAGACCCTGTTTCATTCCTGGTTTCCATAGCCATCCCTAATTGATACCTGCATTTGTTTGTCAAAATGTGCTGACTCACAGCTAGTAAAGGGGACAAAACATTATATTGGGACTCTGCTTTTAGTAGAATATTTATGGTTTCTTAAAATATGGACAGATTGCTGAAATGCTCAATTAAATATTGCATTGACAAACAGAGGCAAATGGAACAGAGGCTAGCTAGGGATGCACCACATATATCGATCAGATAAATTGTTGGCCAATAATGACATTTTAATTATTGTTTATTAATCCGATAATTAAAATTATGGCTGATAAACAGTGCAGATAATCCAGACTGTCATTGACTAAATAAGGGCATCATCTACACACCTCGACACAGTGGGTGGTGTTACACTTTTGAAGTTGGTTGGCGCCACCAGTAAACAAAGAGAAGAAGAAGAAGAACTGCAGCAAAATAATTTCTTTCAAAGTAAAGCACAAAACAACAGCCAATGGCATGAAATGATGGCTTTTTAAATTGCAAAGTCAAATTTGAACTTGAAACTGAACATAATAGCCCTTTTGCAGCTGGATCGACATCAGATTTTCTGTGCTGCATAAAGATTCTCTTAACAAGCATTTATTTCTCATAAACCTGAAAAAATTGGTTTCATTTCTTTCAAAAAACGTGGGGGGGTATAATACACAGCATATCAAAAATATCCCACAAACTGCAAAAAAAAGTTCATGAGGAAATTATCTGAAATGAGCTTGGAAGGAAACAAAGGAAAAAGACTTTATATGTAATATTCTGAATTATACATTTAAAATTATGTTTGTTTCTTTTTTGGTTCGTTTAAAAAAAAATTTCTTATTATTTTCTGGGAATTTTAGTGCAACTTTTTACTAATTTCTTGCTAATTTTTGAGATATTTCTTGTGGAATTGCTCATCACTCGCTTCTAGGGCTGGGCGATATGGAAAAAAGTCTTATCATGATAATTTTTTTCATATAAGTCGATATCGGTATATATCATGATGTACATCAAATCACTATTTATTTCTGTCAAGATTAAAGGTTCCCTTTTACTCCTAAGTGACACGTGAAGATATCATAGTTCACTGACACAGTTTCATTTGACCATGGTGTGTTGGAGTGTGATAAACATATGATTTATTATTATTTATTAAACTTTCCAGCATTATATCAAAAAATTAAAAGCTCCATCTTAAACAAACCATTACAAGGTAATGTGCCTGTGGCCCCGGGCCCCCAATACATTACATCTGCCCCTGGTAATAATAATGAGAGCTCAGCGCGAGCAGCTGGATGAGACGGGGAGCGCTGTGACCTGGCGTCTGATTAAACCTGAAACTAACTAAGTAGTCTGTAAATGTCTGAAGATGCGCTTTCCACCTCTGCAAATTTGCCTGTTTCAGACACTTTGGTGCTGGAGAAGCTCCGCTCTGTTTGTCTGTCTCACTGCGCTGCTGTCGGACCATCAGCTGTTTGATCCGCGATAATGAAATGCTGTGGAAGCACATACGACTCTGTTGTCAAACACTCAGCTGTAATCTAGAGTCTAATTCGTTTACTGCATTTGATTCGTTGATTCATTGGCTGTTCGTGTTGTCTGTCAAAACATGGCTGGAATTCTTCTCCTTCTATCGACTACGCCTCATATTTCAATCATGGAAAGGTTATTTCACGATTGATATCGTTATCGTTTTATTGCCCAGCCCTAGCTGCTTCCTATGTTTTTGAGAGAAATCAAGCGAAATTGCTTAGGTTTTAAAAGGTTAAAGTACCCTTGGATATGTAAATATGCATGAATACAGAACACAATTTACAAATTCACATAACACATAATCATAAAAACTAAACCAGCGACAATAATTCTACACTTAATAACAGTTACAGTAACTATAAATGCAAATACACTTTGAGCTAGGATCAATTATAAACTCTCCACCTCAGGAGAGACTCAGCAAACAGACATTTCTCTGTTCTCTGTTGAGGAATGACGACAGTGAGAATAGCTGCTCCATCGTGACAGTTCACCTTAAGGGCGCCTGGTCACTTTCTGCTTATTAACTTGCTAACTTTCGGATTAACCCCTTTCACTGAAATCAGCAGGTGGGCAGAATGACACAGAAGCTTTGCCCGTGTCTTGAGGAGTTGTAGCAATTATTCACTGACAAACAGCCCAAACTGTTCCCACACTGCGCTGTTGTTTTTAACCCTATACTCACTTCTCCGGTCACTGCAGCCTCATATGCTCTCTTTCTCTCTCTGTCTCTCTTGGCTGGGTTGCTTTTTTTGTTTTAACAGGAGTTTGATAGCTATTTCAATAAGTGAATTAATGAAAATGTTTCCATTGACCAAACATTGACTTTTGCCCACCATGTTTATGCATTAATGATGTCAAGTCAGCAACTCGCGATATAAAATTATCTTTGAGTTGTCTTTGCGACACGAGAGGCTGTTTCTGTTTGGTCATTCTGATTTTATTGACGTCCCACTGAGCAGTTTTGCGGGGCTTCACTGAAGTACCTACCCTGAGGCAGGGACTTGTTTTGCCGCCGTAATGTTTCCTGTGGTGGAGACATGCATCAGCGGGCGAGAACCCTAAGTACCTGCAGTGGAAATGGCCCTGTTGGCTCGGGGTGTTGGTACCCAACCCCAAATACTAAAGCCATGTCTTGGCACTAAGGTTTTACTTTTCTACACACTTACTAATGTTTATCTTGTATGTTTTTATTTTACCAAAAGCAGTGAATTTAAGACTGAAAATGACTTGTCATTTGACACAGAGTAAAATGCCTCATAAGTATTTTTGTCTTAACATACTGTGGTATTTACTATATTTATCTGTGGTGTAGGGTTATATGGGGACAGGGGCATTTGTCAATACCCCAAAAAGCCTCTCCCTGTTTTTCTCCACAGCCTGAGTCAGAGCTGCCCTTTTTGTTGTGTTAATAACAGTGAGTAGTCAGTTTGATGTGGTTAGGTCACAGCGTCCATATTTACTCACTGCATCTTAGCCTTTCTTACCCTCAGGTGCACAAACTACAGGGTATTTTTTTTTTAAAAACAACAAGTGTTAAGTTATTGATTATTGTATCAGTTATCGGCCTGAAGAGCAGGCAGTTATCATTTATTGGTAGCAATGGCCAAATGAAGCCTCATGAAACATTTTCTTTATTTTCTGAGTCAACTAGATGGCACTCTTAAAGAAAAAGGCACAATGAATGAAAATTCAGTGTGCTTTCTACTGTTGTGTAGCGGACAGCGCTATATAGTGGGCTTAGAAAATGAGGAAAATGGTTCATGAGGCTTCACTTGGCCACCACTAGTTGTCAGAATAAGTTAAAAAAATTGTGCATTGCTAAGGCTAGCCCATATGGGGTGTCGCGACTTAAGCACCCCTCAGTTATTTTACCTTCTGAAATGACTGCTGGCATACAGACTCCAGACGTAATAGTTAAAGGTTCTCACAGTGTTTGCCAGAGCCAGTCCTTGTGCAGCTCTTAATCTGGGAACCCCTCCTCCTTTCTTTCCCTGCATACTCTAGTTTCAGCCTCTTTTTTTTCCTCCCTTTGCTGGGCCTAACATGGCTTCCCCTTAGCTTGTGATCTGGGTGAGATGGGGACTCTGCAAGTCCTAGAGGCAGGGCCGCCGTCTCTGTGTAATAGTGTTGGTGTAAAACTGAGCAGCCTCGATGAAGCTGAAGGAAATCAGAGTCATATACAGTTAGGGATGCACCTAATGATTATTTTTTTAATCAATTAATCTATCGATTATTTTTTTAATTGGTCTAACTAATATTTTTTTATTACTCAATCAATATAACAACGAATTTACAGAAAATAACATTTTAAAACTTGTCATACTCTGCAGGGCATTATTCTCCAACAAAAATAGCCCAGTCTTAACCGGTAATCTGTGTTTTACAGTCTGATATAAAGTCTCTCCAAAAATAAAATTAATGCAAGAGCTTGTTCCATTCAAGTAAAAGGAATGTAGTGCAATCTACGTTTAGCAATCCCACAGCAAAATAAATAAAACAATGTAAAACTCAAGTCACTTACCAAAACAGTTTTGTTACAACTCTTTGTTGAAGTAACAAACCTCAAATCTAGCACTCCAACAAATTCAACTAAAACACAAGAAACTTGTGCTCCAGAAAAGGATAAGCACTCAATAAAGATCCTAGGGTCACTGATCAGCAATTATGACTTAAATGTAGGCCAGAGAGCAGTAATAGAAAAGAAAGAAAGAAAGAGGAGGCAGAGCCAGGGTGGCAGGTCTGAACGGACTAAAAACTACCCCTGCCGGATCGAGCTGAAAACATCTTACAGTAAAATTAGCGCAGTTTGAATAACACTATAACTTTTCTCTAACAGAAATAATTATAACTTGTCCATTCTTTCTGCATCAAAATAATCCCGGCCTTAACTGGGCTTTAAGGCATACTGCTGCCTGCTGATATGAGTGCTGTATTTTCATATTTATAAGCACATATTCCGCTCATTTATGAAGTTATACAAGCTTCTGCACAGCTGACAACCCCGTCCTGTAAATGTTTTAAAATAAAATGCATTGTATCAGCAACTGATAGCATTCTGTCCACAGAGACACAGTCAGATAGCTTTTGTTTTGAAAGGGAAGCAAGGAAGTTGAACAATTGCCCTATATCAAAATATGCTGGTTACTATTGATATCTAGACACCACTAAAGTGATTTAACTTATATGCATGCATCTTAATTTCTTTTGAAAAAAAGAATAAATGTAGTCTGTTATGGTGCCCTGCAGTTTGTAACTGGTGCAAGCCTCGATGCACACGTTGTAACTTATAAACTGGTTCAGCTGATTTCATTCGGTATGTTTACATGCACAGTAAGTTGAGCTATGGTCACAGTGTACATGCACCGCAGGCAAATTGATTTATTGATGGAAGTGTGTCCGACTCCACCATGGCAGGTGAAGACATGTCCTCTGTGAGCTAGTTGATAAAGCCTGAATCAGAAGCCTCATTCCCACTGCACAAAAAATACAATCGGCATCCACACCTGGGTCAAATGACTCTGCAGTAGACCTGGGTTTTTCTCACCTCAGGCTCCGATCGCCATTGATGGGTATGCAACACTCAGGTGAAAGCGGTAATTTCAGCTCTTTAACCAGCGAGATGCAATGACGTGTCGTCACTAATTACCGTCCGTTTCCTCCAAAAGCAGCGCTAAAACACTGATCCAAATCAGTCTGCACCGAGTTTGAAAGAGAGACTGAGTAAGAAAGAGATATAGAATAAACCAGTGACATGGTTTCATGTGACCATGGTGTCTTGGAGTATGATAAATATATGATACACTGTTATTTATCACACTATCCAGCATTATATAAAAATTAAAAGCTCCATCATAAACAATCTTCAGGTAAATTTTTGTACATTAGGCTGTTATTAGGCCAACCTCTCGTGACTGCAGGACTCTGATTTGAAGTTCTGCTGTGTGCTCATTCAGTGCTAAGCAAACTCTGCCTTAATTGATTGGTTTTAAGACACCTTAAAAAAACAGTCTACCTAAAGAATCAATATCAGTTATAGGTATAGGTCAGTTTAGGCTATGTTTAGAATATTTTCACAACTTTTGTCTTGCCGTAAGACAGCCCTTATCGACGGGTATTTGAAGCCGTTACATCAAATACAGCAGACGCTGTTGAGAAAAAACATTTTACTCCACTGAAGGGAGGAGCTGCTGCTCTACCGCTGCCTCCACCAGCTGTTGTGGAAGGTAAAGAGGTACAAATATTCAAATATAGTATACAGTTAAATTCTGATGATTGTTATTTTTCTTGCGGTCCAGTCCACAGCAGGATGTAATAGTTGAAATTGTGGAAAACACCATGAACACTCATTATGTTACTTAGTTACATAACAAGATGGTGCCTCGTTTATCCTTGCCGTTAGTTGAGCAGCTCTCTCACCATGGAAGTTTGCCTGTAGCTGAGCTCCTGTCTTCCTTCAGCCTCTCAACTCAACCGTAAGGTTAGGGTACCGTGTGTGCTCACTGCGTGCTCATGTATGGTGAAATAGTACCCGTACAGCCGGGCTTTGTAAGGTTGATGTTTGGTTTGTAATAAACGTTTGTGGAAACCCCCGACAAGTGACTGTATGCTTTTGGCTAACACTACTGCCTCCAACACTCTCAGAACCTTCATTATCCAAGAAGCACGGACCCAAACTGTTACAAGGACATCGCCTAGCCTCCGTGCCAGTGTTGTGGGACTGTCCTTTTATTATCAGAGGAGGGGGGCGGCTGGAATGTGACTTTTTTATTTAAATAAATATACTACCTTTTAAAGTTGAATGTCCCTCACCTAAGCTGAAACAAAAAACACAAGTTCCTCCTCAATGCTTAATTTTTTTTTAAAAAATGCCTGAATCGTTTTGCATCACCCCTTTCCCCCCTGACCCTAAACACAGAAGGAGGCTGGCGCGGCGACTAGGAGCACACGCAGAACACCTAGGCCAGTTGAAGTCCGACTGAGGTTTATACATGACGGAGGAAATGGACTTCCAATCGCATAATCTGGGTGTGTTAGTCTGACTTGACTTTCTTTAACATGTAAATGTACTGACTTAACACTGAATACTCCCTGGGTGCTCTCAGAGTAAATGGCTACATTTTCTGTCTCAGAACTGAGAACAATACACTAGAATAGCACTCATTTGGATATAAAAAGTTAACAAACATTTTTATTCACTGTGTATTGAGCAGCTCCAGACTTTACACCCTTTGACATCACATGTTTTAGACTTCCTTCTCTGGTGTCTGTATATGAGAGTGGTCATGTTGACAGATAGGGATTGAAATTTTCTAGTATTTAACATGTTGTAATTCTTTGTTTAAATGGTGTTCCCTTTAAAACTCAGCTCACCCATCAAACGGTTATTCTAACCCTTGTATCATTTGCTCGTTTCCTCTCGGCTCCACCAGAGGCGCCCTCAGCAGACGGCAAGCTGGCGACCGTAGCAGGAAAGAAGGGCAAGAAGGCTGAGGAGGAGGAGCAGCCTGCAGCGCCCGCTGCTCCTGCAGCAGCAGCAGCAGCAGCAGCAGCACCGGAAGCCGCCGCAGCACCCGCACCAGAGGAAGAGGAAGAGGAGGAGTATGTGGTGGAGAAGGTTTTGGATCGCCGAGTGGTGAAGGGCAGAGTAGAGTTTCTGCTGAAATGGAAGGGCTTCTCAGAGTGAGTATGATACTTGGCGGTCTTGGCCCTGAGACAGAGATCTCTCTGGTTGATTTAGGGATTAGTTTGAGTGCTGACGAATGAATATTATAGTTAAAAATAGCAAAAAATGTGAATAAAGTATAAAAAGGAGAGACGGATGAGGAATCAGAGGGAGAATTTATTGCCTGAAACAAGGACTGACAAAGATTGAACTCAACATATACTTTTTTTTTTCTTTTTTCTGCTCCCACCTTTCCAGTGAGGATAACACATGGGAGCCGGAAGACAACCTGGACTGCCCCGACCTCATCGCCGAGTACATGCAGAAACACAAAGAGAAGGAGGAGAAAAAGAAGGAGGGCAAGAGAAAAGTGGTCAGTGAGGCCTCGGGAGACTCCGAGGAGCGAGGGAGCAAGAGAAAGAAGGAGGAGGTGACTGAAGACTCCCAGCAGTTAGCCAGCATTAACTCCCACCGGTGTGTTTTCTCCTGTGGTCATGTGTTCTCTTGTTGGTATACTTCTGTCTCAGGGTGAGAAGGCATGAGGTTTTGGCAGAGGTCTGCAGCCGGAGAGGATTATTGGAGCGACAGATTCCAGTGGAGAGCTCATGTTCCTCATGAAGTGGTGAGTCTTCGCTTCTTTCTCTCTCTCTCTTTTTTCCTAAGTGTTTTTTTGACATCTACTGTAATTTTATTGCGCGTCTGCCTATCCCAGAAGAGGGATTTCGCTCTTCCTGAGGTTTTTACCATTTTTCCCCGTTAAAGGGGGATTTGGGGGAGTTTTTCCGTAGATGATGTGAGGGTCTAAGGGCAGAGGAAGGTCTTTGCTGTAAAGTTCTCTGAGGTAAATTGCGATCTGTGAAGATGAGCTTTATAAATAAAATTGAATTGAACTTACTGTTAGACAGATCCAGTGAGATGGCTTTAAGGTGGAATTCCTCTTCTTTTAGGGTGATTTTAAGATGTTCAACAACATGCTTAAAAAGAACAATACACGTGCATACATGCGTAAAAGGAAAAGGGAAAAATAGTTTAGTATTTTAGCTTTGCACTCAGCGCATTTACACGATGTTAGAAAAAGGCGAAGTATTGCGTTAGTCTGACTAAAACTGGACTTTTAAAGTGCAGGTCAGCATGTAAGTCCAACTGAAATCGAATCTCGAAATTGGATTAACTCACTCAGACAATGAGATGGATTTCCTCCGTCATGTATAGATCTCAGTCGGACTTTAACTGGACTAGGCATAATGCGTGTGCTCCTGGTTGCCGAGTCATTCTCCCTTGGTGGTTAAGGATAGGGACTGTTGATGTATTATGAGGGGGGTGCTGTAAAATGGGTAAGGCATTTAAAAAAAAAAGTGCTTAATTTTGGCTTAGGTGAAGGATATTCGACTTTAAAAGGAAGTATTTTATAATTATTTAAAAATTAAAAAAGTCACACCCCATCCACTCCCCTCTGATAAATTACGTACAGTCCCACAACACGGGGCCGCAGCAAAACACAGATAATACTGATGCTGATCATTTTGAAATGAGAACAGAACAAAACCGTGCGTGTGAAAGATAAATCCAAGCATCCAAAGCATCAAAATTCAAAACTTTTTTTTTAGTGTACATGTCTGAGGTTTTTCCATTCTTACACATAGTTAAAGACATGAAATAACTTGTAGAGCTCCTGCAGCAGTGGTTCCCAACTGGTCGATATATATATTGATATATAGTCTCGCAACCCACAAGCTAAAACATCTTTCAATGTTTAATGTGGCATTTTGTTTTGCACCATTTTAATGCTAGCGTCCACCTCTCCATCAAAACAAATTTTGCAAGGGCATTGTTGCTGCATTGTGATTTTGGCGCTGCTCAAGACGATTTCGACTGGTTTCAAGAAATACACACAACCCAGTGTTTCACAACAAATGGACATCAAAGAACTAGCAGCTACTAAAACTGACTGCAGCATCGACTCATGTTTTCTGTGTCTCAGCCACAAAGTTGCACATGACCCACACACGAGCAAAAACAGACGGCCAACCAGCACGTGCCTGAGAGAAAATAGCTAGCCAAAGCAGCTGATGGAAGTCGTCTGTATTAATTGTTCAGAGAGTGAAACCAGAAAACCGTCTGGATGCTAGTTAGCACATTAACAACACAAACAATTGTAGAAGAACAAAGCATATTCACTGACAACACAAAGCATCAGGAAACATTTCTGATAAACAGAAAAACAACCTTACCTTATACAGCAAATTTGTTTCAACTTCACTCCCTCTTGAATGTAGCTCTTTAACTGTCCTCACTTCCATTTCACAGCTCGTGCGCTGAGCTGAACAGCAAATAACAGTGATTTTATTCACCGACGGGCTCTGCCATCACTGATTCAATGTGCTGAATTAGTTGGAAAAAAAGCAGACGAGGGACACACTGCAAAGACTAAGGGGACAGATGCTCACCGCCGGCCCAACATAGACCGTCAGCTGACCGTCTGCCTGGTGTGTCAGGGCCTTTAAACCTTCAGTGTGTGTTTATTGTTGGAGAAAATAAATGAAGAGCCTGTTACCTAACATTTTCCTCTCTTCTGCACTCCCTCCATTTCCCTTCCTCTGCCATGTTTCTTGGCTGTTTGTCTTTTTCTTTTGCTCCCCCTTTTTTGTCCTCCCCCTTTTCTTTTCCTTCTTTCTGTGATCTGCATGCTGTTTCTCCCTTTCTCCTCTCCTCCCCTTTTCTACTCTTGATTCAAAACGAACAGGAAGAACTCAGACGAGGCCGACCTTGTCCCAGCCAAGGAGGCCAACGTTAAGTGTCCCCAGGTGGTCATCTCTTTCTACGAGGAGCGTCTCACCTGGCACTCCTACCCCACAGAGGAGGAGGAGAAGAAAGAAGAGGAGAAAAAAGACTAGAGGAGGTGGAGGTGCAAAGGCAGAAAAAGAAAGGCAGTGTTGAGGTACAGGGCTGGAAATCAACAATTTACTGGCAAAATCTTAATTGCTGGTAATAGATTCTAGCAGCCACTTTGGCAGCGAACATGGAGAAAATCCCAAACTGCCAATGTAGCTGACA
The DNA here is from genome assembly GCF_008729295.1 of Plectropomus leopardus. Classification (NCBI taxonomy): domain Eukaryota; kingdom Metazoa; phylum Chordata; class Actinopteri; order Perciformes; family Serranidae; genus Plectropomus; species Plectropomus leopardus. The sequence goes on along the minus strand of NC_056479.1, from coordinate 3,956,774 downwards.
GATGTTTGTTTTCCTGCCCTGAAAGAAAGCAGGCGACCTTTCCTCAAAAGATGCTCCCACCTGTATCTCGACTGACAATGTAGATTTATTTTTAGAGGTATGTTGACACTTGTCCCTCTTATTTTAATGTGTTTTTGCTCACCAAGATGTCACCTGATGGGGACCGGTGTATATGTTCTGCCACAAATTGAATCTTGAACAGTGAGATGACTATAAAAGTGTTTGTCCCCTTCATTTGGTGACAGGTGCCCGGTGTATGAAATACAGGCCGCAAGCTGTCAAGCTACCTCTTTAGCACGTGTGTTCACGTGCAAGTTGAATGTTTGGCTGCAGCTGGCAAGTTTGTCTCTCTTCCCAATCACCGATGCTCATTTAGGCGGCTCGGAGAGCATAAACTTCCCTTCCTGCTCTGCCAGGATACATTGGAGGGAACTTCTTTTGGAAGGGAGGGAAGTGAGCCGAGGTATTATGGAGGAGTGAAAGAATGGACAGAAACCATTCGTCTCTTGCAGTATCTGTTCTCTTTGTGCCACCTCGGTTCTCATTATTTTCTACGTAATGCCGTTTTTTTTTGTTGTTTTTTTTTTTTCAATTCTCAAACGCCAAATGACAACAGTGCATTTCACTCTGACGCGGACAGTTTGACAAAGAGGGTTATATGGAAAAACTTTGTCCACGTATGTCCTACCAGCCAATGTGGCGACCACCAGCCAGTGTTCAAATGTCCTTGTAAAAAAAAGTTTTTAAGTCATTCCAGCCATGGACGCTGCCTTAAGCTGGTACTTTGCTTCATGCTGAATTCTTTTATGAAAATGAATGAACAAGTCCATATTTTAGTGATCTATTAGTTGTGGTTTTTTTGCTCATTTGGTGGAGCTTCAGAGGCAAAAACTTGTAGCTCTTCTGTGAATGTAAAACTGTCAATCTGCCGTATTACATGTGACGTTAGCAACTATTTTGTCCATAAGAACATTGCATTTTCCTTACCTGTTGGAACAAGCACCACCACATCACCACAGTATTTGACCTGCAGGAAGCCAAATAGTCTCCTGCCCAGGCAGCAAAATGACAACTTCCAGAAGTGATATGTGAGTGTAGACTCCAGCCCATTCCCTGGCAGCTGTGGCTGTTTTGATTCCAAACTTGTCATGCCATTTTAGCAATTTTATCAAATTACTTTTTAATGGAACAAAGGCTGGTAGGATACCTGCCAGAATGGCTGGTAGAGCAAACGCACAGTTGCAAAAATCAGCATATGGCAGGTTGTAATTTCCCACATTGGTAGAGTTAAGGCCACGCTGGATGACTTCAGGTGGAGAGTTGTGTGTTTTAAGAAGCTGCCCTTTAGCCTGTAGATTAGAGGAGCAAAGATGATTTCGACAGAAATGCATCAGACAACTAGAACAGACACTGTGTTAGGCTAAAAATCTGCAGGTTTCCACTTCCAAAGTGTGTTCAGCAGTGAGCTTAGTTATGATACAATGGTACAACATAGTTTTTCAATATGTTATTAATACACAGACACCTTTTTTTTCGTTTTTTTGTTGTTGTTTTTTTACATTACATACATTATTAATATTGCACATACAAATTAGAACTTTGGTAACCTACTAGAATAACAAAAAAAGCCTTTTTAGAACACGATTTAACTGCAATAAAAAATAGATAAACAGACTAAAAAATGTTATCATATTAGATAAAACAGATGTTGACAAAATTTTCATTTGGGAACATAATATGCATTTGAATTTAATTTCACAATATACATTAGCAAGATACTCTGCTAATCCAAAAATGTAAAAAAAAAATTACTTTTGCAATATATTGAAGGAAATGTTATTGTGATAATCACCAAACTGCAAAACATTAAAAATCACAACATATATATCCTGATACTCAGCATATCACAAAAATGTTGAAAATTGCTATAATGTTGTATCGTGACTTTAGTATCATGATAATATCGTGGTTCCCACCCCTACTGTCCTGCTAAAAGTTCTTTTTTTTGTATGTGCTGTTTCAGAAATCAAACAGGGTGTTTTTTGTTTTTTTTTTTGTTGTTGTTTTTTTAAATCCACATGGTGGAACTTTTGTTAATGATGCCAAACTGCAAGGTAAACAAGTGTGGGCTGAAAGCTGGAGTCAGTGATTCTGGAGAAAGGCGGTTGATATTTGAACTCAACACCCAAACAAATATATCCCTCGCATTCACGCCACCCTTCAGTCAAAGCCTCTGGCAATGTCTCGGATGTTATTTACCTTCCATTAATATCGTGGTGCTGCTTTGTTTTTCATGGGCGAAGATGTGGAAGAGATAAAACAGCTGGAAATGAAGCTCAATCTGAGCCATTTTTTCTTTTCAGTTACAGAGTTAACATACAACAGACAGCTAGCATACTACAAGGAGCTATTGGCTGAATTTGCTTTAAAAAATTGTATTGGAATAGAATCTCTGACTGCGCCTTCGATAAATTGTTGAAAGCTTTTCTGATTCGTGATCGTCAAACACATTTCCTTAGAAAATAAAGGCAGCTCCTCTTACTCGTTGTTACTCCTTGTGTAAATGTGCCCCAGTTAACAGGCAGGAACTCTCAGTGTGGGAATCAGTTAACCATATGTCGGTGAATTGTCAGCTGTGCATTCATCTACTCTGCCGGCCATGTTGGCTCAAAACTGACCGACGAGCATGTTTGGCTGATGGTGAAAGTTCTGGTGCTTTGGCTGGTAGGTGGAGTTTTCTGGATGAGACCGCAGCTCTGTCACATAGTCGATAACACGCTCCATAACAAACACACCTGGGTTTCATTGCTAAAAGAGGAGATGATTGAGAATACGCTCAATATCGTCGTCATTTCCGCTCTCTTGTTTTTAACCTTCACACACGCACTCAGCTACACGTGTGTTATCTAGGCTTTTTTATTTTTTATTTTAGCGTGCGCTGGCCGGGCAACACTCAAGACGTTAAGACTTTTTCTTGGTTCCTCTTGCTTGCAGACCGTCCTCTGTTACCCACGTTTTGATTGTTGCATAATAAAAACAGGATAGAACTTACAAAATTCAGCATGATTAACATAACCGCTTAATATGGGACTTCTTTCTCTGCTACCTAATGTTTCCCAGTGTTTTCTGTGTTGAATGTAGCCCGGCTGTGCTTCTTTCTATGTATAACTGTATCAAAGCTAGCATAGTAGCTTCCTCTGTTGGTGGACCCGGGGTAGCTATTTCAAATCTCCTGTCCCTGAAGTGTTTGCTTTGGGTGGCCTTTTTACTGCTGGAAATTTATCAAAAAAAATGACCTTTAAGAGAAAGAAGAGTTGGTTCAGCTGTAAATAGTTTCTGGCATTTGAAAATAGCTGTGCTAATACTGTTACTACTGTATGTTAGTATCTGGATGCTGGGTCTAAGCCCACCCTTTCTAGCTGTTGCTTACACATTCTAAATATGTTATTCAGTAAAGTTCCTGAAGATTGTTTTAAGGACTTCTGGCCTATGGGACATTCTTATTTCACCAGTGTACATCAGTGTTTCGAGTACAGTGTTTGCCTTCTGTTATACTTCATCATTCAGTGGAAGGGATTGAATCGGCTGCACCTGGGTCTGCTAGTTAGCTTTTCTATATTGTCCCTGAAACGTTTCTCTGTATTTAGCAGATTAGCTTGTGTTGTCCTGTTGCATGTTTATTGGTTTCCCTTGCAATGTCACTGTCATGGCAAATCTACTTTTAATGTTTGTTTTGGACAATAAAGGGTTTTCGTTTTCGTAACCGTTTGTACTTTTGTCTCTCATTTCGTCCTTCTCTGCATTAAAGGCACACAATAGAGCATTTACCTTCCAGCTGTGTGATGGCTAAAGCTAAATGTTGGCCCATCTACTTTAAAGCCAACATTTAATTGTGCCAGCTCTTCCTACATTGCCCAGAATTCACTGATATGGCTGCATTGTTAAATCTGCATGAGGCATTTTATCGAGAAAGACAACTTATTTTCGAAACAGCAGTGGTGAACTGAAGGCTAACTACTCCACTTCGTCCTCTTCTTCCTACCTCCACGCCAATAACTTTTCGGAAGTGTTTTTACTGTTACCCTTGGTAATACGGCACTTGTTGGGGAGCTCGAAACACTGTTAGCAAGTGGAAAATCAGGGCTTCAGTCATGTCGTGTTAAACTTAATATCAGAGAGACAAAGCCACTGAACTGGGATTCAGCTCATGTCTTCATTTGTAATGCGTAGGATGTCAATACCGAATTAGAATTATCTGCCACAAATGGCTGCAGAGCTGATAACCCCGACATCTCCTTACCCGACTATAGACACCAACTGTCTCTAAAGAATTACAATTTGTTTTTAGTTTTTCATTTTATTTTATATTACAGAAGACAAGGTCCCATATCCTTGAATACCAGCAAGCACAAAATGTAAACACTTTCAAACAAACAACAATAAAAACACTTAGTGGTAGTGATAGGCATGCAGGTTTTCATTTGCCTTCATAAATCTAGAAGACAGACAGGATATCACTAGTCAAATTCCACTGCATAGCCTGCCTTTCAGAAAACTGCAAGACCCAGTTTAGTTTGACCCTTAAATGAGGTGGTCAATATGTGCACTGAACATCAGTTCAGACAATTTATTCCCTAAAATGAATCAAACATAAATTTGTGATTTTGTTTAAAGGTCTAGCAACACAGTAACTGCTAACGTGTTCTCCTGGCTGCTCATTCCTGAAAAATCTAAATTTACTCTGCAAATAACACAATTATTTATTATTTTTTACATGACTTTCACTAAAGCCACTTCTTTTTAACAGTAGGCTCAACTACAACCTGGGATGCTGCAGATTAAGGTAAAATTTAGAACTATATCATTTTTGCTGCAATGTTAAATTCCTTGTACTTATAGTTTCATCAGAATCTCAGTGCAGTGCTGTCTTACTTTGCTATACACAACCAGCAGAGGGTGATATCCTAACTTGAAACAATTCTCAAACGGACCTTGAGTTTGGAGAAATGTTAGAATGTCTGTCTTCGAAGGCCAAAGCTGTTGTGTTTCCTCTATCAATTTAAGGTACATTCATATGTTTGACATACATTTCCCCATATCAATGTTTAAACATTGTACTTGTACAGACTTGTATTGTACTCATGTATTTAACAACTACCAAAAGTATTAACCACTTTTATTCTTGTGTTGAATTGAGGTCATGGGTACTCCTACCCTTGATTAACATTTGGAACATACCATGTTGTTTAAATGAGACAAGATTTCCCCACTTTTACAATCACGGACATGTTCAATACTCATATAAACAGAAACACACATGTTAAAGGCACAGGTAAAACCCATTGCTATCATACTTTCAGAAAATTCACAAGAAAAGATCCAGACCGGCACCCTTGTGGGTCATTCCTCAGTCAGTTAATCATTTTCAGTGTAAACTTGCATGGGGTTGCCTGGTGAGTTTAGAGCTAGTTGTGCAAATGTGTGAAAAAGGCAAAGCAAACTGCCCTACCCACCAAATTTTAGCTTATATAGACAAAAACATCTGCTGTTTGTAGATCCATTGTCAAAACCTTAGTCAATCAAGTAGTAGAATGGGCTCTTAAAATAAGGGTCAGTTTTCAGGAAAACTGCCACAACTGAAGCCCAGCAGAGTGGCCAAGATGGCCACTTTCCTTTCTTGGTTGAATCTAAGAGGCTTCTGTTGCAGACAGTACTTAGCATGGTGACTTCTGGCAGCAGGTCTTGCAGTTACTGCACCATTCGGTAACTACATACACAGGTTTGATCTCCATGGCACTGTCTTTGGCCTGATGAAGTGTCTTTGAGTAAGATGGTGCCCCCCCAACCTTAATCCTGCCAACTCAAGGGGGCATGATCGCAACTTCTGTTCTTGTGTACCAGTCCCTTCCTTGGAGACAACAGTCATTGTAGTGTCTGCAGTTCTTTTGCTACATTGGCTGACAGCCAGGATCCAGCCTGCCATCAGCCTGTTGACTTTTTCAACTCAATATTTTCAGTTTACTGAGGAAATCCATGTATGGAAAAGCAGAATTTTGCATAGGCATTGAACTAGCATTTTAAAGCGCTGGTCCCAGGTAATCTATTATCAGTATGTAGCAGCCCACATTTACCTCAGAGTTGTTTGATCTTAACAGTAGCTGGACTCAAGCCCTTTTCCAGTGTAGAAAATGTTTATCACCATTTATCAAATGAGAGCAACACATCCTGGAATAAAGGTTTCCATATCACCATCAACATCATTATGTTGTTCTTTTAAAGAACTTGTCTTTCGTCTCGAATCCTCTGTTCATCCAGCGATCCAGCAATTCTTTTAATGACAACATCACCGTCAGGGATATCTGTTTTGGTGTATACGGATTTCATGGTAGTTTTCAGCTCCTTCCCTTAAAACCAGAGTTCCTGTTTTTCTTCATTAACCACCACAGGAGTATTTCATACTTTTTTGTGGTTGAATCACACTCCTGTCAAGGAATCTCTTACTCTCTCTACATTTTTCTAATGTCCCAAACTCCTAAAGCCAGATTAGACTGACCACCTCCTCACTTCTTCTTATCCTTCTGTTTCTTGCTGTTTTTTGTCAGTGGCACTGCTGCCCCCTGTTGGCGTGAGGCCACCGTGACGCTACCATCGGACTCAAACTGAAGCAGGTGCTCCATAGAGTTCAATGGCCTCCCCTCCTCATCCCTCAGTGTGGAAAAGACATGTTGGTACAACAAGCCCAGTCGTCTTTTCATTTCCTGCAGGTTCCTCAGGGCTTCCTGTTTTTCTCGGAGCAGGCGTGAACGGTAGCGCCTTAAACCTGACACACTGTCTTCCAGTTCCAGCAGCACATCCAGTTTCCTCTTCCTGCAGTTCTGGGCAGCTATTTTGTTTTTCCCACGGCGGCGAATGTCCCTGATGAGTGTAAGCTGCTCTTCACTAAGTTGGTAACTGGCCAACAGGTCATTAAACTCCTCCACTGGCAGATTAACAATCAACTCATTAGAGAAAGGAATCTTCTTTGCTTTTGCCCGCCGTTCATCCCGACTCCACATCTTGGTCTCAGTGATGTGTCTGGAAGAAGAGCGGTGGTAAGGCTTGGCATTGTCATGTTGTAGGGAGGTTTTGGGATGTTTGGTAGGCATCTTGCCTTCAAATGGAGAGGAGGCAGATGACCAGGGCTGGTTGTAAGTGTGATCATGGCCGATATACTCAAGCCAAGGAAAGCCGTTATACAGCTTGTGATCCCCAAAGTTAAGAGAGAAGGGTTTCTTAACATTTTCAGGGTACTCTCCTCCCACCGCCCCCATTTCCTCCTCTTCCACTTCCTCCTGCTTTATGGTCACTTCCACTTCCATATCTGAACCAATTAAACCTTCCTCAGCCTCTTTGTCCTCGTCTGTAGAGAAGGGACTTCCAGCAGCTGACACAGAAGATGAAGATGAGGTTGAGGAAGAGCAATAAGAGGAGGCCTCAGAAGCACATGGAGAAGCAGGGCTGTGGCTGAAGTCCAGAGAAAGACCAGAGTCTGAGTCTGCTTCATCCTCACTGTCTAGGAGGAGAAAACAAGGAAATGTCAAGGCAAGTACTTGAATTCAGTCTTCTCTTAAAAGAGAGGTACACAGTTACCCATTTTGTCAAAAATAGTTACAATAGAAGAATGTCTTTTGCCTCGTTTATTTACCTGTGACCACCATGCCAGTGCCTGGGTGGTCACCATCTCTGCCAGTTTCCTGTTGGGCCACTTCACGATCAAGGAAGCCCTCCTCTTCCAGCTTGGCTGCCATCTCAGGACTGAATCCTTCCTCCAGAGCCAGGTCCAACAATCTCATCTCATCCAAGATGGCAGCATCCTCTAAGAGGTCAGTAAGTGTGCTAGGAAGACCACCTTCATTATCAACATCCTCCTCTTCCTCACCCAGAAAGACACTGGAGGGAGATGTCAGAAGGTCTGGAGTCAAACCATTCCCCTCTGGTGATGGGGTGAAACTGGAAGACGTCATGTTATGTGTATGAAAGCTAACATCAAAGCTAGGTAGGTTTTCAAGGGAGGGAGCATACTGAAAGCCTGGATAACCTTCCATGGTATCCACATGACCTTGTGTTAGCAAATTTATGTTGAAGGTGTCAGAGTTATCTTCTGCATCTAGTCCCCTGCAGAAGTCTTCTGAAAGATCTTCTTCAAGCAGATATGTGTTGTCAGGAAAACTATTTGAGGGATTTATATTTGAGCTTCTCAAAGTGTCCCTTGTGTTTAAGGCTGAACTGTGGTCATCCAACTCTGCACTGGGGGTAAGAGGAAGCAGGACTGGCTCTAGCCCTGGCCGGCTCCGAGGTTCCAACGACCCTAGAGATAAAAAATTGGGTATTTGCAAAATGAACTAAGAACTGTAGCATATCCAAAAGAGCTTTTGGTGTAGGCATCCGTTTAAAATTAAGGAGAAAAGAAAACATGATCATTATGGTTTTATGACAATTGAGCATTTTTAGACCTTATCAGTTTTAACATTGTCATGATTCATTTGTGAAACATTTTGAGGAGCTTCTTAAGGCAAATTCTCAAACTTTCCAACTTACTACTTGTGAAAGCTTTTAACCACATCTCCAGGCTGCTCAGCAGATGGAGTTTCTCAATTGTAATTAGGATAGTTAGATAATTGTTACATCTGTCTTCTCCGTAACAACTGACGAACTCAATCTGCAGAGGAATGCCACGGGATGTTATTGAAGCTTTGGCAACAAGTAATGGGCCTTTTGTTGAGGTCAGGAATCAACATTTAAGCTCAAGTTTTGAGGAGATGCTGAATTGTAGGGATTTTGTCCAGGAATTGTTACAACAAATGTCAACTTCTGAACTGAATTACCGTGCTGCAGTGGAGTCCCCATTAGAAAAGCCTCCTCATCAGCCCCTGTTATGCCATTGTCATGATTGTTCAAATTTTGGTGTAGAGTTTCAGACCCAGCACCCTGAGGGATCCCAGTCTGTCTTGAAGTCTGGGTGTGGCCAAATGATGCCATCATGTCAACATCTGTGTTCTGGAGGGGAGGGGTTAAAAAATATATTTTCAATTATTGAATCTTGGCTGACTCTTCTCATGATTTAATTCTCTTTTGCCAAATGTGCATTTATCTACTTTCATGCTCCCAGTCACCTCAGGCTCCATGATAGCCAACAGGTCCTGCCATTGGAGCTCCAGGTCTGTCAAGGGGTTACAATCAGGGATGATAGGAGACAGCAGGGGCTCCCTGTCTGGCATCTGACACTCCAAGTCCTCCCTTCTACGACCATCATCATCATCCCTTAACTAAGGGACAAATAAGCAAGAAAAATGCTTAGAACTGTTCAAGGTCAAGGACACTACAGAACGGACTAAATAGAACAGAAGGGGCTATACCTGTTGTTCCTCTGTGAAAGGAAAGGTTTCCTCCAACAACCTCAAACACTCCTGCAGGGAGGAAGACGTCTTAAAAGTGAAAGGGAGTGAGAAACACAGTAAGAGATAAGAATAAAATTGAGTTGCATTTGATTTAACACCAGCTTTGATCAATTAGTTGACTTTCTCAGTGATATTCATGTATTTTGTATTAGCCCTGCCAGCAATATAGCTCTAGTAATGGCCATGTCTGATGTTTGGTTGATCAAAGACTTCAGTCTTGACTAAAATATCTCAACAAGGATGCCATGGATTGTCATAAAATTTTGGACAGGAATTTACAGTCTACAGAGGATGTCCTACTGACATTGGTGGTCCTAGGGCTTTTTTCAGTCAAGATAAAGTTGCCAAAACACAAACTGAATCGATAATTTAAGCCTAGACTGGTACAATGTTGTGGCCTGGTTGTTGAGAATCACTGCTCTATGGCATGTCCCTTAAACATAAAACAGTCTCAGCCTGACCCACATGTGGAACCATGAGAGTGAGACTTCTCAGAATACCCACAGTTTTCATTTTTCGAAACTAACCCGTCCGTCTGTGTTCCTCCTGTTCTGTCTCTTTTTTTTGAGCTTCTTTGGTTTCATTCTCAGAAATCTCTCTCTAGTCTTTCCATTTTCACTGGATCCTATCTGACACTTCTCACCTCTGACCTGCACTGCTCTGAGGGACTTTGGACGCTGGGTTGAAAAATTATTTTTCACATGGTAAGCTTCTCCTCTCTGCCCTAAAAACTAGGGACAGAAGAACAACATTAGCACCTATATCTGATCAGAGGACACTGCTTATAGTGATAGTGATGTAACAGCCACCTTGGGGTGCAGCTGCTAAAGTTTGTCTCCCATGCTTTTCTATTCTGCTGAGCTGGCAGTAATCCAGCGTTTAAAGATAACGTATCCAACTCAGATTTCAAGCATGACAGTCGCTCTGATCACTTTACCAAGCATTCACACACGTTTATGTACAGCATATATGTTGGCGATATTCTACTGATACTGGTGGAACTTTTTACTGCCGATGTTTGGTTCTGAGGAATTTGGGCTAAAGGTGAAGTCAGTCACCTTTAACTGCTTAACTGAATTCAAATATTCAGACTTGCTTAAATTGTTGGAATTGAACTTTATTAAATTACTGCAAGGCCGTAGCCACACTGGCAGGGCTGTGAAATTGTTTTACTCACTACAGATTGTGCCAAATGTAAATGTATCTTTCAGTAGTTTTGTAATATTTGAATCTGGACCAAGGCAACATCATGCTGTAGGGGTATCTGGTATGTCTTTCCAAATGTTATCATCTTCAAAAGAGGAAACACATGAAATACTGTAGCATTTTATTATCATGATTAAATGATAATATTCTGATTCTTATAAGTCTACCTGGTCTACGTCATCCTGAGTTAGCTCTCCGTTGTTAGCACGGCTGTAGGAACCTCCTAGTCTTCTTTCCTCCGTCCTCCTGTCCAGCCGTTCCTCGTCCTCATCCTCTCCTCTGTCTTCAAGAGCATCACTGTAATGACGCACATGATGCGTTTCTTCCTGGTTGCAGAGACAAAAATCTGGTCAGAGCAGCCACAACGCCTCCGAAAACTCTACACGTGCCTTAAGACATCATGTTGAGTACTGCACTGTCTCTATAGACAGGCCAGCTTGCTGTCCTAATGCACTGGTTTCACTGACTACTCTACCCACCACTGTACAGTAACTATGAGGCTGTCACAGCGTACCAGTGGGTGTGTCTCATAGGACATGTGTTGGAATCATGGACTGTATAAATAATGGACATAGCTACTGTGACATCACCCATTGTTTGGTGTACTGCTGTTTCAAAGCTTTGAGTTCGGCATGTCGACAATTGCCATCTTGGTTTTTGAGAGCCAGAAATGACCATATTTGGATGAAAGGGCGGCGCTGTGGAGGATTGAGGGGTGGATCTGACTCAAAGACTATGATGACACCTCACAGACAGCCTGTCACTCTCTTGGCCCTTAATTAAATGTAAATGTGTGAGTCCCACCCCCCCCCCCCCCCCCCAAATCACACTTTATTACAGTAATCATGAATGTTGAAGTTAGTTATAGAGACCAAAATCATTTTTGTACCAGGCTTTAAACATGTTTATCTTTGTTGTAAAAATTGGCATTTCAAAATGGGGGTCTTTTGGGATTGACTTTGTTTTTTGAGTCAGCCTCAAGTGGCCATTTGCAGAACAGCAGTTTTTGGCACTTCTGCACTGGCTTCATATTTTAGCCTCAGAGGTTTCTGCTGGGTTGTAATTGATCGAGACTTGATTATGACTGCTTAGACTCCTGATCTTGACGTTACGCTTAAAAAAAATGTCAGTAAAAATATGCCAAACACATCTTTTGGATATGTACTTGGCATATTAATAAAAGAAAATGGAGTTTCGATTCTTATTTTGACTCCATTTTTTTCTTTATGGCCACCATAAGAATGACACGGTGGTTTAACTGTAACAAATATCAAGTCAGTAAAGGCATAACCATGCTAACCACCATGGTAGTATTATGCTGTAGTGCTTTCTTCTATACTACCAGCCTGTATGTACAGAACAGAAAGGCTCCTATTTTACCCAGACGCAGACAGCCAGGCTCAAAATAGCTTTAACATTCTCCTGACCTGGCTGGGGGCTTAAAGACAAACCCAGATACCCTCAACAGCTGGCCAGCAAGGACATGTATGTAGCTTTGAACATAAATGGGTCAGGCCTGTGCACATATCCTTTCTTTCACTACATGAGTGCAACTGAGAGCTTGAGTTTGAATCATGTGGTGGTGGTGAGAACATTTGGGAATAGTTCCAGGAACTAAGGAGCCAAATGAAAAACACACAGCAGTAAGCTCAGGCAAGTCAAGTGCATTTTTATAGGCCTAAACCAAAGAACATCTCACAGATTCTTAAGCCTTACTTTTTCATTCTTTTTTTAAATATATTTTTGGCTTTGTTCATGCATATGGCATACATTTTGGAGAGATTGTGTATTTTTGTTTAGTCTTGTAATTTCCAGCTCAGCTCCTACAAAGAGTTGAAAATACACTGTGGAAATAAAACTGTTACATTCACACTGTTAAGTGGCAAAAATGAGGCACTGGAACCCATTCAAACTGCAATTTTTGATCCCACAGCCATCAAAGCATAAAAGCATGCAATGTTTCATTTCTGGGTTTCATTGTGGGCTTTTGCCTTGGAATTTGTCATTTTTGCTATTTTCCACATATTGACGTCATTTTTTATATATTTGGCATGTGGAGAAAGTACTTGCTATTTCCACTAGGTGCACTGTCACAATCAATGTTGCTGCAAATCATTGACATATCCCAGGCTAATAAAAAAATATAAAGAAAAAAGAACACCTTTGCATGTAGTAAATTCAAAATAATTATTTTTCTTCATACTAAAACATAGTGGCATTGTGACAGAAACAACCACAGGGGAAAAAAATCACACAAAAAAATATTTATGATTAGGACTGATCTTGGTTAAAAAATTAACTCAATAAAAGTACATGTATGCTATTTTTATAGCCTGATTTTGAAAGCACATTTTGTGTGCAGAGTGTTATGCGTGTGAGTATTTGACACTGCACAAAAGTAAAATGTGTAAAAATCAATGTTGCAGCTAATCATTGACATATCCCAGGCTGTGATATTAAAAATATTCTGAAACATAGTGGCATCATTTCAAAAACCTGGCATTTAAAGAGTTACATTTCTGAAAATTAATTCATATTTGATATTTATGATAAGAACTGATGCTGGTTAAAAAAATCGACTCAATGAAAGTGGAAATAATATTAATGTATAATATGTATAATGTATAATGTGTATGTAATGTATAATATCTTTTAAAACTTGATTCTGAAAAGCACATGGATCTAAAATCTAGGTCCTCGGTCTGGTTGCTTATCAGGATCTATTGGATGCAGCTGTGATGTTCTCCTCAGCTGCTGCAATCAGCCTGCCGGGAGGTTATTTGGGGAGGTTCAGTGGTCAGTTGTTGACTCTCTGTCTCCAGAGAGTCAACACCTTCAGTTGGCTCTCTGTGTTTTTTTGTTTTGAGTGGAAATCTAAGTTGGGTGTGTGTTGAAAGTGTGATTCTTTGTTTGGCCATTTTTTTTCCCCCCCCCCTGTTTTAGTGACTCACACTTCACTTCCCTTTTGAGGACCAATTCTTTCATTTTGCAACAAGCACCAAAGACACAAAGCACACCATCACGATCAAAAGGTAGCATCGTATTTACGCCTCAATGAGAATGCCATGTGAGTGCAGTGGGAGACTTCAGTTGGCAACTTAAACTAGAATATTCTTCAGGCAGGATATTAAACATGCTTTGTGATTATTATTTTCTTCATGTTGATGGCTGGAAGAAAATGTGACCACGCAGACTTCCTCAAAGGATTACCCATAAGAAAAGCTCTGTATCCAGCTGATAAAAAGTCCTTATTCCACTGGATTTCAACCCAGAACCTTCTGCATGAAAAGCAGACATGATAATCTCTAAACCACAGAACTTTCAATTCTGTCAGCCCACTCACACGGAACAGATTATATGAAACGGTTTTGATATTTGATCTATTGGCATTGACTTAGTCGCTCCCATGAGGAAGCACTGAGCTCAGCACAGAGGAGTATTGGGGAGTGATTATACTAACTTTCCCCTGAAGCTAAAATTCATAATCTACTCGTAAAACTTCAATTAATAGCCCGGGCTATTATTTGCTTAAATCAGTGAAGTCAACAGGCTTATATGTTTTTTTGAACAGGTGTCTAAATGAAGTGGGCTTTCACATAAAATTGTTTCTCAGCAAAGATGGAAATACTATCAAGCTGTTTCATTAAATCTGCCTGTGTTACTTCTTCTTTGGTGCTCATGGTTTCAGTAAAATGAACAAAATGATTAAATTGCAGACAATCTTACCGAGCTAACAATGTGTGTAGCATGCCCATGTTGACAAAAATGTAAACATTTATATTTGTACATGCAATCTAAGCAGCTGTCTTAACATCTCCAGCTGGTAGCCAAAAACTTGGTTTTCTAAATCCAAAGAAATGAAGTGCATGGTAACCGGGCCTTTAACTGACAGGCCTTTATTTGTAAAAATGTGTCACCACACTGGGCCAGCAAAAGGGACTGGGTGTCTTAATTCCAACTAAGCATATAGATGAAGTTTAATTGTATATGAACCAAGAGGTGTAAGACCAAGTCACATTTGTGATTTGGTCTGGTGATATCAGGCTGAAAAGCTTTGGCTTAAGGCAAACATGACTCAGCCAACTTCCTCAAAGAATAACCACAGAGGTACACTATGCAACCAGCAGGTAGAAAGTAATGGTTCCACTGGGTTTCGAACCTAGGACATTATATGGAACCACTTGAAGAAACATACTTATTATGTCTGAAAGAAAACTAATTTGTCAGCAAATGATATATGCCATTCAGTTCAATAAAGAGACTGCAGATTATTTATCATACTTTTAGAGAGGATAATCTATCCAGAGGTGTGTTTTGAAATCTGACACCATACTACTAACTTTGGTTGTAGGTCTATCCAACTGCATCCAGAGGCATTTGGGTTTGTGGCCATAGATAACGTCCTTTGGAAATCTAAAATCATCTGACAGGTTCCAGACTAAATCACATTTGGGATTTGTTGTGGCAATGTCAGGTCATGTGTGTCATTATAGACAAGTGTGACTAGGCAGCTTTATTTGTATGGCACATTTCATACAACAGGGCAATTCAAAGTGCTTTACAGAGCAATAACATGTACAACATAATAGGGATGGGCAATATTAAGATATTATATCGAGATATGAGACCATACGTCATCTTAGACACTGGATATTGTGATATTGTGATATGCAATAAATGGTGTTTTCCCTGATTTTAAAGGTTGCATTACAGTAAAGTGATATACTTTTCTCAACTTATCATACAGTTCTTCCTGTTTGAATATTTACATTTACCCACTTGGTCATTATATCTTCATGTTAATGATTATTGATCAAAAATAGAAATAGAATAGAACAGACAATACTGTACATAAAAGAGGGAATTTGTTTATTAAAATAAAAAAAAACTGTAATGTTCAATTATGTCTCCCAGATCTAGCGTTAATAAAGTGCTTTTGAGGAGATTTTAAAATATTGAGATATAGATTGTGTATGGAGATATAGCCTAGAAATATCGCAATCTTTTTCAGACCATATCGCCCAGCCCTGCAACATTATAAAGGATACAGATTAAAAAAAAAAAAAAAAAGATTTAAGATCAAGTTTAAAAATAAGTTTGCAGTCATCACATTACAATGTAAAAAATTATCATTTTTAAGCTTTAAAGTAGTCAGAGTCGGGGTTTGTCAAACATTATCAGGTTTGTGCTGCATGATAACAATATGCTGCTTCACCATATTTAGTTCTGACTCTTGGAACAGTCCGTAGACTGGCCCCTGATGTCCTGAGGGCCCTGTCACAAGCATGTCAGAGATATATTTGGGCAGTGAGCCACAATAATTTATACACATGCAGCAATATTTTAAAATCAATTATCTGAGGGACAGGTAGCCAGGGTAAGGATTTTAGAACTGGAGTGATGAGGTCATATTTCCTAGTTTTTGTCAGGACCCTGCAGCGGCATTCCAAATTTATTAAAGTTGCTGAGTAGCTTGTTTTGAAGGATCTATGAACAAACAGTTATCTAATTATCTAATTAGATAGTTATCTAATTATCAGTTATCTAATTTGCTGAAAATAAAGACTTTGGTGAACCTTTCAAGGTCTCGCCTTGACATTATTCCTCTGGCTCTAGCAATGTCTTTTATATGGTAGAAGGCAGATGAGAGTGAAGCAAGCAACCTCGGGGTTATCCTGGACAGTCACATCAAATAAGTAACTGTCCAGGATAACCCCGAGGTTGCTTGCTTCACTCTTAGTTGTGTACTAAAAGGACTACCACTAAGCAATAGCTCCACTAGAGTTCCAACCCAGAAGCTTATGCATGTATCGCAGACATGATAACCTCTACACTATGACACCAATGACCACTTTTAAAACCTTTAAATGTCCCTGTTTTCTTCCTGACACAGTGCTCAATATGCTAGCACCTCCTGCATTCATGCACATTTGTTTACATTCATGCCTGGCTCTTTGCATGTGTGTGTATGTGTGTGTGTGTGATGCAGTAAACAGGAGGGATTGCAAAACTGAGTGATGTAAATGTGTGTCAGGACGCAACAGGCCAGCTATCAGGTTTCAAAACAAGCCAGTCGGTCACAAGCTAATAAAGTGTTGTGTGTGGTTTTTTTTGTGCGGCTGGATGTGTGTTTATGTGTGGCTGGATGTGTGTTTGTGCCATCCAATACACGAGGAGAATTCAAAAACACTGTTTCAGTTTGACAGATAGGAAGGTAGCAGTCTGGCATGTGCTTAGATCTCTATGTGCTATATCAAGTTTGTAGTGTGTGTTTGTGTGTGTGTGTGTGTGTGTGTGTGTGTGTGGCATGCAGACAGATATATAGGCATCCAAAACTGCTGTAAAATGACACTGAGCTTCAGCTTCAGCTCCTCATAAACTGGAATACTTCAGTCCCAGTATGAAAGTTTATCCTTCTCTGCTCTTCATCAGTGAAGATGGTTTTCCAGTTTTCGTCACATTAGGAGGATCTTCTCTTCCCTTTTTTGTGTTAATTCTTTATTAAAATGTATGACAAAACAGCTGTCACTAGCTAGGTCACTAAGCTGTACGTAATTGCACCTTAATTCTGCAAGTAAGCCAAAATAAAAAGAAAACTTAGGCTGTAACATGGGTTAAACTTTCTATCAAAAAACAGAATAAAAGACACTGCATTGTTTTCCATGGCCATTTGACTACCCACAACAGGAAATGGCAATTGTTATTAGTTGCTATGTTGATGACACAGTGGTACAGTGGGTTTTGCATGTTGAAACACATTCAGGAAATCCAGCCTCTGTAACTCTGACACTGGATCCCTGATACACTGCAGCACATGGCTCTGTTCCAAAACCGTGTGTGTGTTTGTGTGTGTGTCAAGACCATAGACGGCATACGGTCCAGACTGGCCAATCTATGGAATATTTATACATAGTACAGTTTGTTAGCACTGGTCTCTATGGTGCATCTGACTATTTGTGAGTGTTTTTTTTTTGTCACAATGCTGATTGTGGCAGAACCTGATTATTTGACTGGTTGTGAGGATGGTGAATCATGGTGACCTCACTGCTGCAAAAGGATCAAATAGAATGCAACTGACATGAGTGTCATTGTTTTAGCTCTGCAGTTGTCTTTGTACAGACCCACAAACACATTTACACAGATCTTTCGACAATCATAATTCCTGCAGAGACAGTAAAGTATAAATCCTGCTTCAGTCTTGAGAAAAGATTTCAGTGAACTGCCACCCTCAGGGGGCCACAGTGGCTACTTCAGCTATTTTAGACACCCCTCTGTGTATTTACAGATCATTTTCAGTTTCAACGTGTCTGTGTCTGGGATGAAAACTCTGACAGACAGGTACTGTATGTGCTGAAGTCTGCCTTCTGGGCAAGAGCTTGACCAGGCATGTTTGAGGTGTTGCCATTAATAAATGGAGCTCATAAGTTCATGCAGGCCAGAACATGAAATCAGTGCTGCCACTCAGATCAGGTGATCATCAGCAGATTCCCATTACATGTTATCTCACTTAAAGAGACACTTTAACATTTTGGGGGGAAAAAAATACTTCCACTTTTTTTTCTGACAGAAGATGAGATGACTGATGTCACTCTCATGTTTGTGTTACAAAGTTGAAACCAGGAGGTGATTAGCTTAGCTTGGCATAAAATCTGGAAGCGGTTTGAAATCAACCACTTTGCTTCATCAATAGACAGAATCACGCCGACATCGCACCAAAAACAACAATCACTTCCTGGCAGACATTTGGCAATTATTTTTGAAATGCAGAGATATGTATAAATTAGAGAACTTTTTTGTATCTATTTTCATTTTCAGCCATAATTTTAACATTTAAAGACATATAGTTAAACACAGTGGTCCGAACTTTCTGATGTTTCTGATGTGCCTATTGTATGTACCTTTTGCTTTGTTAGAGTCTTTAATAAACCAAATCTACCAGCAAAGAAGCTAAGTGCTTTACTGCTGAGGGTGCAGCAAAAACATATTTTACCCACCTAAAAGACCCCCATAAAAAATCAATATCAGTTTAAGCGTACACTATATTTAAAATATTTTCCCTGCCATACCTTACACACTAAGTGATCAGGGAAGCAGACCTGCAACTCCCATGTTCTGAAAAGTAAAATTACTGTATTGTTTTTTTTCAGTGGGCTTTTTTTAAATGGCTAGAAACTAACCAATTGAGGCAGTGTTTGTTGGCACCATTTTATTATTTCTATGTGATGCAGAATTTTCTACCCCCAAGTTACTGTAAACAATTCAAATCATTGTGACTTTGTCTGTAGTTTTGCACATCACAACCAATATGAACAGATACTTCAGGTGCCCTTAAATCACTATATATAATTTCTTTTTGGCCACTCTAGGGCAGCAGTAAAAGCTCTAAAAATGACATGACGTCCCTATAAAGTAGTCGTGATCAATGTGTTTAACAAAGAGTTGCCGAGATATAATTTGAGCAGATATGAGATAGCAACATTGGCTTTCATTTAGAGTTGTGTTTCTGGCCAACTGAAAACTACATTCACTCTTTTGTAGCTCTGATGTGTTCTCCACCAACTGAGAGCTGAGGTGTAAGCACAAGCACTGAAAAGTGACTCCAAGGCTACTGCTACTGCAGCAGGGTGTTCCTGCGGTACTGTTCTTAGTCCTGGTGAGGTCATCTGTGGTGTGGTGACTCATCTAACCCTGACTCATTATTTCACATGACATTACGCTTTGGTGAGGGCCAAAACAAAGACAGCACTCTTGTCTACATCACTATTTTATATATTTTATTTATAAACTCATATTCTGCTATGTGAGCGGCATTTAGGTAGGTCAGTAATCTTGTAACAGACTTTGTAAGTGCCTGAATGTCTGTACTGCTGTTCAGTTGTGAAATTTAAATGATAATGACTTTAAAAAGAAACTATTTTATGTTTAAGAATCACTTTCAGTTTTAGTTGGACTGTACAAAAAAATATATATATATATAAAGAAAAAAAAGACAGAAGTACAGAATATTTTGCTTAAAGGCAACAACATTTGTCTTTAAGCTCTGACAGCAGTTTTGGATCCAGTTTTGAAATTACGCATGGTTATGGCAGGAACAAAGGTCAGCACAGACTGCTGATCTGAACTAAACCTAACCATGTCAATCCTTGTACCTGAACTGCAGTCTCAAGACTCCTCTAACCTGGTAGCATAACACTAAAACCAGTTCTGCATAAAAATAAAGAGGCAGCTTTAAGGGCTAATAAATGATACCAATGCAAAAGTACCAAAAACTACAATCAATTCCGCCAATGGCCACAAGGGGCTGGCTCCAAAATGGAGTTAAATCCCCATAGACCCCCATTTTAAAATGGCCAACTTTAACGCATAAGTATGTTTACAGCTTGGTAAAAAAAAAAAAAAAAAAAAAAAAAAAATCAGTTTTGGTCCTTCCTGCCAACATTTAAACATCTTCCACGGTGTATTGATTTTCAATCTTTGTTGCTGGACTGTTCATGAGGGGCACTCTCAGAATAAATACGGTGCAGTTATTCATTGCACCACAATCTTTGACAGAGCAGCAGAACGTCACACGCAATGAAAGTGAAACTTAACCCGTTATTGAGTTGGGTCTAAAAATTATTTGCCTTCATGCCACTGCTCCACTTATTCATCGATCTGAACGTGTCAACAGATCAATTATCCACCTCACAACTGTAAGTCCTCAAACTGCTGTTGAGAAAAAAAAGAACTTGTGATGAGTTCCACCTGTGCTGCATTCAAAGACCCATAAAAGTGTCCAGATTTAGAGAAGGGACACAGAATGGAAAAAAACATCAACACTCTGAGTCAGTAAACAGACTGATTCTGGATCGGGCATGCTTCAAACTCTTGAGATAAGGTTACATTCCAACTTTTGGAAAAATTCACTCTGCACTCCACCCTAAAACCTTCCGCTTGCACTTTCCGCTCGATTACACTCCACTCACTTACTCTGGGTTAGACAGGACAAGAGCTTGGTGTGTGACTTTTGGCACTTACTTTGGTTAGGTTTCAACCCTGAAATAAGCTATATTTCCAGAATTTATATATGTAAATCATACCTTCCCGTAATGATTGAATATTATCAAATATGGCAAGTAGCCCAATCAGGTACTTTCAGTCTTCTTATCTTGACAGTATGCCGAACAAGCTTAAACACAAGTTCTTAAACACAGTTCATGCAACAGCTGTACCTCTTTATCATCCTCCGGTTCTTCCTGTAGGATATCGAGTCCTGTTCTAGATTCAACAAGCGGGGCAGGTCGGTCTCTCTCTACACCAGCAGGTGCTCTCTCCAGTGGTGAGGACTGGTCTGGACATCCAATGGGGAGAGGATCCGGCTCCCGCTGAACCAGCCATGCCTCCAGTTCTGCATGAGGAACCTGTGGAGAAAAGTATGAAGGCCTTTCTAATTCCATCTCAGTTGGACCACAGATAAAGAAGGAGACAGACATGTTTCCCACCTGCAGCCTGTCCAGAGAGCGGACCCAGCCCAGCAGCCTTCGTGCCGTGAAGAACCCGTCCAGGTCCACACTCTTGGGGTGCAGGTCATGACCATCCTCCATGCGGTTGCGGAGGTTATGGAACTGTGTCTGGGTCAGTGCTGAGCTCTGACCCAGGATCATCTCCTGCCAGGAGGGAGGCAAGTAGGGTTCCAGGCCCACGTCAACCCTCACCCCACACAGGCTGAGCAGGATGGCCATCTGAATGAGGCCTTCCGTGAAGTATTTCTTGAGGTACAGCATGGTCTCTGGTACGTCAGAGGACGTGCAAAGGGTCCAGAGCTCAGCTCAGTCACCACCACAATTAGTGGCTTTTCTGTCTTTGTCCTGCCAGAAACCCCTGAACTCAACAATTACAACAACTATTAACTATTAACAACAACAATTAAATCTCAAAAATGTCCTTAGTACTTTAAGATAATCCTGGTTGGGAAATTCTTTGCTCTGGCAAGGAGGACTTTTTAAAGTGCCCCTACACCAGGCACCACACAGTTCCACCCAACTTATCTGTTTGAGCTGCTCAGTGTTCAAGTGCAGAACTTGAAACTCTTTCGTCAGGACTGATCAGGATCAAAATATCTTGAAAGATTGGCTGTGAAACTCTCCCAGCTTCATCCAAAGTGTGTTGTTCTTCACAGAAACTTCAAAACCCTTCTTCCTGTGAATTCAGAGAGCAGCTTATATCAGAGCAAAGACGTGATTACAATATTACACAAATTACAGCAAACATATTTGGTGTTGTCGAAGGAATACTTCATCCCACAAATGACCATTTGTATGTAAATTGTTCACCCTGTTTTACTTTGAAGTTGTGAAAAAAAGTTAGCTTATCTCGTTTGCCTTTGGTGAACGAAGAATCCAAAAATGGAGAAAATTATTGATGAATTGAAGCCATGGGGCTCCATGTTAAAACAACTGCAAAACTATATCAAAACATCCATTTACAAACTCACAGAACTTGTGCGGTATAATTCTATTCTCATTTATCCAGATGCATGCCCAGTATTTCCCAAACAGAGAGTCCTTTCTAACAGGTAACTGATAGCAAAATGAGACCTCTCTATTCTTCAAAGCCAAACTCCTCTGACAAAAACAGTAATTTTACCTGGCTGGACATGGGTACTGATGGTTTACCAAAACCACTATAGGTGGTTTATTTGTGTTATTGTGTAACTTTGCTAATTCTTAACTAGTCTTTTAAAACACCAAAATCAAACAATAACAGAAACTAACTAGTAGATTGAAGCAGTGGTAGACCAGCAAGATTAAGTTGCTGTTTTCTACAATGAAGTCTGGCTTTGAGTAGAGCATAGGTAAGTTTCACTTTAGTTCGGTTCCTTGTCGGAAAGGGCTATCTGTCTGCAAAGTCCTGCAAATTCGTACTTTATCACACAAACCAATGCACGAGTATACTTTCTCTGTCTTCTGAATAAATGAAACATGGATTACACTGTGCCAGTTGTGTGAGAGTTTGTAAACAGATGTTTTGATCTAGTTTTGTTATTAAACTTGGACCCCAATGACTTCAATTCACAGATCATTTTCTCTGCTTTGGGATTCTTCTTTAACCATAGCATTATGTGAGAAAAACAGAATTTTTTCCCCAAGACTGAAGTATCACAGAGTAAGTAATTTATATACAACTTGTCATTTTGGGGTTGAAGTGCTCCTTTAATGGACCTGTCATGAACTAAGTTCCAAGGGCTACAACTGACCCCTATTGTGCTAATTGTTATTAGCATTGTTTCTTAACTACTACCACCTGTAACTATTACTATTATTGCAATCACTAACACATGTAGCCTACAGTTGCTGCTAATAGCTACTACAGCACAATAACATTGCCACCACTGAACCTGTGATGATAATAATAACGACACTGCTGTTATCAAAACTAATCTTCCATTGTGAGGGCAACCTGACCTGCTGAGAGGCAGCCGTTAAGAGGTTGTATGAGGAGATAAGACAAACAGTCACACAGACACGGCAGAGCCGCCCTCTATCATCCACCCCCCCCCCCCTCTCTCTCTCAGTAACTTCGACCTACTTCTAGAAGGGTTTGGTAACCACCTGCCTGCCCTGCACTGCCTGCCTGAGTTGCTCACTGCAGCCACATGATGTAATTGCCAGGGTTTGCCTGGAAAAACCCTCTCTGTCTCCTCCCTCCTTTATACTATGTATGGTAGCCTGTTTACAGAAGCTGCAGTGGAACAGCTGAGCATAACTTTTCAGCGCCACCTTGAAATAACAAAATACTCCTATATTTATAGTTCAGTGTATCCACTAATACAGGATGTAGTCAATCTTCTACCCCACAGGCAGCTGATCTGGTCTTAAAGACCTCATTTGACTTTTTGTTCTTTCCTGTGTAGTTGTTTTTGTCTGCTCACAGTCTGTATACTGTATTTCTGTCACTATTGTGTTTTTTAATGAACTGTCAGAAGGACAAAGACAATTTTTCATCTTGGTGAAAAATAAAGTTTTATTGTAATCCATTCGTGTAAAACTCTTGAGCATCTCTGCACTGATAATATAAAAACCAGCAGGCAAATATGTTTCACTAATTAGCCTACTGTGTTGTTCAAAAGTATTAATGCTCTCAAAATTTTTACTGTAAGCATCAAAGTTAAAAATACTCATACCGCACAATACCCCTGTGTGTGCTGTGGTTTTGTAGCTTATTAAATGTGTGTTAATGTGTAAATAGCATTTGATTGTTGTATCGGTGGAAATTAATTTGAACTATTCTATACACTGCAAGTAATATGATTTTTTTCAATGCATTATAATTTCTAATCTTTTCCTGTGTTTAATATGTGGAATCCTATTTTGTAAAGTAACTAGTAATAGAATCTGTTAGATAAGAGACTGCACTTAATTTATCATAGAAGGGGGTGGCTGGGCTGTGATTTTGTTTAGTTTTGTTAATTGTTTTATTTTTGTTTGTTTGTTTGTTTGCTACCCTCCCCAGACAACAACAACAACAACAACAACATAGCTTCCTCAACACTGCTCTAAAACATATTTGAGGTGCTTCACCTGTTTTGCATAAATAATGAACAGTCCCTAAGTGGAGTGGAAGACATACATTATTTCCCTCTGAATTGCAATGGTTTAAAAGGTAACATAAAATTAAATAGACCATTTGAAATGAACCGCTAATGGTCAAGTACTGTCAATCACGGCATTGCATTAATAACAGACTTAAGAAAATATGCATTAATAATGATGTAAGAAAATATTCATGTGTTTCTCTGGTCCAGCAAAGCGTGTTGTGTTATTATTAAATAGAGATCATGTACTCGCTGTGTGCGCGTGAATATCAAGGAAATGTATGTGTAGATGAGCCAGAGCAACAGGTTACACAATGTTTTCATCACTCACTGAGACTGACCTGAGAGCTGGAACACTTATGACCACATATTAATCCAAAACACTGCTTGAAAACTTAAAGTAAGAATATCAGTGTAGACTCGCGAAGGTAGACAAGTATGGTAATATTACAGGAATATGAAAGTGATTCCTCTCATGATTACACACTATGAGATCACAGAACTGCTTACAAAAACAGCACAGAAAGGACCGGAAGTGTTGATGAATAAGTCAGTAACAAAGTACTGCTAATAGATCATTTCCGCTAAAATAAATAAATAAATAAATAACGATTACTTACAATTACATCAGGTTGTCCTACCGGTTTAGGGTGTCCAGTGGAGACTCATACCGTCCCGGCTTCTATCTGCTCTGAGTCCACAGACAGGGTGGGATCTATTTAAAGCGACACCCAGTGGTGACGTAGAGCAACCCCTCCCAGGGAAAAAAAAAAAAAAAAAAAACAGGCACAAAGTGTGTGTTAGGAGGAGTAATACACCCAGGGTTTAGGAGGAGTCTGTGTGGGTGTGTTAAAAAAGAAAAAGAAAAAAAATATCTATCGCTCTATCTATCTATCCCTGCTTTTTTGTGTGAAATATTGGAACATTGAAAACTTGTTTAATTTACACTATATGAGCCCATCTGGATTCTGAATCATGACAAGCCCCCCCCCCCTCCCACTACAGTTTTTGTTTTTTTTTCTGTTCAAACCTTTATATTTGACAGTCTATTGCATTTTGTAAGCTTTTGTTTTTTATGCATCAGAGTAATCTGAACAAAATCTGACAAAAATAAAGAATGGCTTTTTATGATAAGCCAAAATTGCAAGTTAAGATGAGAATGATGACACTTTTTTTGAGTTAATTAATAAGACAGCAAGACAAAATTATGACAGAAGTTTTAAAAAAACCTTACTATGTCAGATTTTTGTCATTTTATTACCAGTTGAATCATGACTTACTATTTCATAATTTTGTGCATGCATGCACGCCTGTGTATGTCAGACTGAGAGAGAGCACCACCTGCTGTTAAGGCAGTAACCCCTAAAGTGGTTTCAAACCCTCTCCCACAGACAGCCGGCAAACATTCTGATATTTTTGCACTGAAGCAGCAGGTAGCTACTGTATTAATCAAAACCAGTCTGATTTTCTTTTCCCAAACTCAGAATTCCCACGTGTCAAAGTCTTCATTTAGTAAAAGGTCACATGATGACACCGGAGCCAGTTCTTAAGTGACCTAAATTTGAACTCTATGCACCACTTATATCATTAATGATCAGTAATAAGACCCTCGTACACAGAACAAACTGTCTTGCTGGTGTGGAGGAGACACCAAAAGACCAAAGATTCACTTTTACTGCAGGTCATGTGACATCTGAATCTGCCCCATTCATTAGATAAAGACCTGTGATGCACTTGAATGCTCAGAGAAGCTACAGTAAATGGACCTATAAGCTTAAAATATTTTTACATCATTAAAATTACAATACTAACATTTTTATTAAACACTTAAAGAAGTATTTCTGTTGGCTTGCTGTGGTGATCTTTTCATAAAACCAGGCTTTCTGTAACAGAAAAAAATGCAAATACTTAAAAAAATGGTGCTACCTCACCAGAGAAAACGGCACTGTGCCACATGAGACCGATGAACACTCTTGCCAGTGGGTGACTTAATATGACCTTGTCCATTTTGACACAGGAAACAGCATGGCGGCCAGCTGATATCAACCACAGATGTATTAAGAGAACTGGATAAGGCACTGCATGCGGGGGCCTGTTCTTTCTTATGAGAGTTGTTCAGTGGTGCATGAAGCCAAAATGGTTCAAATGCCATCTATAAAATTACCCAGATGTACCATGCACACAAGAGTCTTGCTGTTTTGGCACTCTGTTAACTTGAAAAGGAATACAATTATTTAATCATACAGCTATTCTTGACTAACCTAATGTTATTGGACAGAATGGATCAGATCCGTCCAAAAAATGTATCCACTGATTTACATACATCTCTTTTGGCAAGTCAATGGGGAAAAAGTCTTTCTTGGGCCTAAGGGCATCACATGCACACTGTTTGGTCAATATGAAAACTGGCCTCAAAGCCTCCCACACTTCCTAGCTAACTAGCGCAGTGCATTCTGGTAGTTGTAGGTTTTGAGCAAAAGCAGATGCCACAGCCCTTACCCTCAGGTTTTCCTGGTCACGTAGCAGCAATTTTAAAAGTATTTACTATTTTTTCTGTTATAGACAGCCAAGATTTCTAAAGATAGATTGATTGATTGATTGATTGATTGATGTCCACAAACACTGCAGTATAACATTCTTGTTTTATTTAGAAAAATGTTTTAAATAAATGAAATATCCAGCTTTTGGCAAAAAAAAAAAAAAAGAGAGAAGATGTTGGTGAGTCAAATTTCAAACATTAAGCTGAACAGAAGGCAACACTAAACATTCAGAATCCTCAAAATGAGATAAATGAACATTTAAGTTTCATTCTAGTAATTCAGGGAATCCTTTAGTTTCAAAGTTACAAAAGCATTTCTTCCTGCTCAGATTAATTGTTTTCCCTGACTTGTGTTTCGTGATGCGGGGCCAAGGCAAACCACTAATGCTGCAGTGCAGAGGGGTCAAATGTTGATGTTACCTTAATGTCTCAAACATAAAAGTACAAGGCATATATGAAAAGTACAATGGCACATATAGAATAAGAAAATCCAACCACTTAACAGGGTTATTTGTTTCTGTAGGGCACTGATGCTAACAAAGTTTCCAATTGTCAACAATATAATGAATAATAATAAGAAAAAAATTTTAAAAATCACACAGAAAAACGAAAGGTGGGACCCTCTGCATCTTGAAGTTAAAGTTGAAGAAACCCTCTTGCAGTCAGCAGTCAAGGAGAATCTGTGAGTAAAACCTTCCAAGGAATAAAATAATACAGGAGGAACACATGATGCAGAGGTAGGTTACCACATACAGATGTTAAAGAACACTGTCCCATCTTTAATATTAATTAATACGAGGCAAAGTCCCCACAACAGGCAGCTAGCATATAATTTAAAAGTCAAATACCTTCACTCAGCTTCTCGTGTACAAAATCATTTGCTATAAAACTGCTGAAAAACCACTTTCTACTTCATGTTTTCCAAATGTTACTTAGCTCATAAGAACAACACAAATACATACTTCTTCCTTCTTCAAAGAACAGCCGTCCCACATCGTATCTACAAAACAGGGAATCAACCAAGGACTGTAAATTACAATGATGGACAAGCTTTTGAATATAAACACTGGTGTCTACAATGGTCCAATGTGTCAAGGGTTATGGAAAGAGTACTCCAGGAAAGAGTCCTAAAACCCAGAAATGAGTTAGCATTTTAGCACGCCTGGTTCCCTCCTCTCAAAATCAATGGGCTTTTTGAAAGGATTTTTGGTTAGATGCCTGAAGTAAGGTCTGTGGTCTAGCTTAAGAGAGTGTCACATTTTGGTCCACATCATAAAATATGTCAGTTAATACCTCACTTTTGAATTTCAAAGCTTTCGTGTGCCTTGAAAATGTTGGCTTACAAGTGGCTCAATGAGCCTTTATCGCCTAGCCCTAGCTTTTCACTTTTGGTCTCAAAAATCCTAAAGTGGTGTTCATTTCAAACATTTGTTTGCCAGAGTTTACTTTCAGCAATAATTCAAAATCCGGCATAAAATTCCCATAGGCTTGATGATGGAACCAGGGTGACTTCAGTGCTCAGCAACAGAAAAACATCATCCCTTGAGCAATCTATGGAGGTGAAAGTTCGACTACCATTTTGGTTTAGTTGTTGGTGATTGTGTTCCTTTGAGTCACTCTTAATCTCAGAAAAAGAAGAATTAATAAATAACAACACTAAGAGCCCTCAGCCATGCTAGCACTGCTGTATTTAAGCACCAAATGCTAATATCGGAATGCTAACATGCTCACAATGACAATGACAACATGTTGATCATGAGGAGCTTTTGTTCAGCAAGTGCTTAGGTTGGCATATTAACATAGCATAACCTGATGTTTGCGCTGGAAATGTTTTGCCAATGCATCAAGTGAATGTTGAAGTTTTTATTAACTTGGATAGTTGAAAGAGGATCACTAATGTGAGTGGGCTTCTTCCTCTGGGCCCTGTGTGGGTAATAAATGGCCAGAAAAATGGGCTCGATATGGGATTGCCCATGTGTTCCATAATGGCCCCATGCCAATTACCCACATAGGTGGGTTTACCCAAGTGGGCCCTAAATGGGTTATGCTTAGACTACCTGGGTACCAAATGAGTATTGCTCTAAAATGGGCATCTTATCTGGGGCCCACTTGGGCTAACCCGCCCATGTGGGCAACTGGCATTGGGCCATTATGAAACCTGTGAACAATACCATATAGGAGCCATTTTTCAGCCCGTTTACTACATGGACTCCGCATACAATTTTTGGCTTGCAGTCCATCCAACATGGAGATATTTCAGTTTGGATCAAAGTGGTGGACTGACCAGCCAACATTGCCACAATGCTAGCATGGCTAAAAACGGAGAAAATTACAAACTTCAGCTACCACAAGTGTTGGTACTGCAACCAACAGCTTTATGGGTTACTCTTTCTTCATGGTAACAGGGATTTAAGTTGTAAAAGAATTAAGGGTAAATTCAAAGTTATTCATATGTTCCCTTAGAGCTTCTCCCAGTTGCCAGCACTGGAAGACCAGCAGTGGAGGGCTGTAACGGGCAGCTCTGTGGGTGAAGCCTTTTATTCCGGAAAACTACAGGCTTAGAAATGTGGTCATTGAAACGATTCATTTAAAGCTTTATGTATCTGTTTCTGTTGGTCCTGTCCTGTATCAACTCTCTTATTTGTGCTCGACAAAGAAGCTCGGATGGAGGGAGCTGATTCTGTTTGTTCTTCATATAAAACCTCCCATTTCCTTCTAACTTCACCTCATTTAAGCATTTAATGCAAAAATAATGTAAACACTAAATGACAAAGAAATTCATTTGAAGTCAGTTAATACATATCAAGGTTCTTCAATAGCACAGGAGTGTCAAAATTCTGGTCCTGTCTGTGCTGTACCACCCCCATCACTGCATCACAGAAGTAAACAGCTAGATCTTTCTTTAAGTTTGTGGAATTGTAGAATTAAATACCACAAATGCTGTTTTTTTGTGGCAAAATCCTGCAATGTTGGAGAAAAGTAGCTAGAATACATATAAGTGCAGCGGTTTGTAGCCATAATGGACCTGTTATGATACAGCAGTAGGTACTCTGTTGTTTTTCTTTGTATTTACAGGACATTTTACTTACATGTCACACTGTAAATGTGGCCACTTATGACTTCTTCTTGCAAAACTACAACTTTATTCTCAAAATGTTAAAATTTTCATGCAAAATTACAACTGTTTTCGAAATTCTTTGACTTTTTTCGTGCATAATCATGTTATTAATACCATAGCTCCACAGGCCTTGAAACCCAGTGCAGATTAATGTTTAGATGAGAGTGCATCGGCGTGAATCGCTGAGACACAACAAGAGCACAAGTCAATGTGTAGATGCACTTTGAATCTACCACATTAAGGCTCAGTGTGAATATGCCCACACCGACAGTGTGTAGTGAAACACAGAAATGTATTATGTCACAAAAAAACAAAAAAAACAAAACAAAAACAAAAACAAAAAACAAAACAATGCGTGCTTAAAGTGCAAAAACAGATCAGGGATACTTCCTTGATTTGTTATGATTATTTTTCATCTGTCCTGTCCCCATTGGACCAAAGACGAGATCTTTTCCTTCATTGTTAATTTCAAATTAGTGTTTTTGAACAAACTAAACCACCCCTTTTGTTCTTGACTCTCCCTCTTCCTATATCACACCCACCTTACATCCTTTTCTCTTGTCATTTCCCTCAGATGAAGCCCAAACTATCTCCCCCTAACCTGCACATCTCTGCTTTCTCTTTAGGATCCAGCTTCCTGTTCCTGTCCCAGGGCCTCTAACAGGAGTCCCATGGGGGTCCTCTTCAGACCAATGCTTTCTAGTTTGTTCTCCAGCTTGTTCTTCAGGCTCCGCAGCCTCACCGACGCGTGGACCAGAACCACTGTGAAGGGGCAAGGCACACAGAGGGATAACTTTCTGTGTTAATTCTATTAAAATTAGACAAAATAATGTTATTATTTTCCAAGTATTCCCAGTTGCAAGAGAGTAAACTTTATTTCATGCTTTAGTGTTATTTGTGTGTGCGTGTGTGTGTGTGTGTGTGTGTGTGTGTCTTACTCAGTATGGGGAAGGCTATCCCAAACAGGAACACGGCCACACCTCCCAGCACCGATATGAAGAGGTAACTGGCCAGAAGAATGGCACACACAGAGACTGATGGGTGATTTCGACGGAAGCGGCGAACAGGAGCTTGGTTCTCGGCAACCCAGACAAAGCCCATGAATAAAATGGTGACCACCGTCGCCCCGACAAACAACTGGAAGGGCTGGAAATACCTAAGGGAACAGACACCTTCATCAAACACACCGCAGGTGCTGGAAATATCTGGTGACATAATTGCAGAGAGGGAGATGGCAGAGGGGAACGGGTGCAGGTGATATTCTATGTTTTTTTTATTGTCCCTTGTGCAAACAGGCAATAAATGTATCTATAATGTATCAGTGACGTGGCAACCTCCAGGAATGATACATGAAGTCAGCACGAAATTGCCAAAACCCACAGTTCCTCTAACGGTCACTTGAGGCTGGCTCCAAATTAGAGTAAAACCCCCATGTTATAATGCCCGATATAGCAGTTTACAGCCTGGTACAAACAAACATTATGGCAGATTCTACACGCATAGTTAAGTGGAGCTATGGTTATACCTCGCTTAGGCCATTTAATTGGAGTACTGTCCTTGTCCCAGTACACCAGCACTGGGGGACAATCGACTTATTGACGAAAATATGTCCGACTCCGCCACAGTAGGTGGCGATATGCCCCCCAGGGTTCCAATGGCCATGGAAAACCTGGAAAAGTCATCAGTTTCCAGGCCTGGAAAAGTCAAAATAAACTTTTTGCAATAATTAACCACCAGCTTGCACGACCAAGAGTGAAAAACCAAGGTTGTTTTTTTTCCAGCTCCAAGATTTTGTCCTCAACTTTTAGCTTTCAAACATCAAAGGGTCAGTTATTGATCAATTAAAAAACTGTCTCACATGGACATCTCTTCGGGCATGATCCCTTACTTATTCAATACTAATAATACTAATATCAAAATTCATACTTATTCTAAGAAAAAAAGGTTTAAGGTAAATAGGGTGTGTAAAAAAACATAAAAAATAGAGTTTGTTTATTAAAAAAAATCCTAGAGGATGAACCCCACCAGACCCCCCTACAGAGGTCAGGGCAAAGCCCCCAATGTAGTCAGATCCTAGAAACGCCCCTGGCTCTATTATAGAGCACCGATTTGACATTCAGAATGTGGAGTCTGCTGTCTGATCTGTTCATCTGTGTGCACACGATTTTAGTGGAAAAAATCACACCCTCAGCTCACACTTCCAGTATGTTCGTTACAACAGAGAGCGAGAGAGAGCGAGAGAGGATGACCACGTCAGAAGAATGAAACTTACCCCACTATGAGCAGGAAGCCCAGCGCGGACAGGAAATAGTTGCTCTGGTAGTACAGCAGGTTGTTGATGATGCGGTTGTTCCAGCGGTCCAGATCGCGCACGTCGGGCACCGCGAACCGAGCCGAGCTTAGGAGAAAATCATCCAGGCTCCGGAGGGGTGGCGGCTGCACGCCTGCCATCTTTCCTAAACGACAATAAACCCAATTTCCCAGAATGCAACGCGGGGAAAGGGGGTGGGCGCAGGGTGTGTGTGTGTGTGTGTGTGTGAGTGTACGTGTACGTGTGTCACTCAGCTCAGTTTCTAGCGAGGCGCGTGCCTGAGCATCGAGAATGCGCTCTCGGTCCCGCAATGATAGAGAAATATTATTTTTTTAACATCTCTTATTAGTATTCACAATATTTTTGCAATATGTGCATTCGTTCCCCCAATTGAAACATGAAAGTAGCAGAGGAATTTCATTTGGACAACATTTAAGATATTCTAGGGGTCCACCTGTAGGCCTATTGGTTTTTCAGGGCTGGTAGGCTACTGATAGGCCTACAGATTTTTAGTATTTAGTGAAACCGATAACCGATATTTGGACCTGATAAAAAAATAACAATTAAAATTAAATCTTTCTGTCAATATTTTGCAGTATAACAAGCTCCAAAACAAAACTTTGTTTAAATGCCTCTAGCAAATTAATCAAAATTGAAACCTTCAACACCAGCAAGTACCCAGCAACTTTTTTTTAATAAAGTCAAGTGAAATATTAAATTAAAAAAAATCTACTTGCTGTTTTACAAAGTAAAACTTCCACCCATGTGCACACTTTTTTTTCACTTTTTTAATTAATTAATTTTATCAGTGATCATCAAAATAAAATGCTGATACAGATAATCGGCAAAATGCCAAATATTTGCCCCAATAATTGGCCAGGCGGATAATCTGTTGACCCCCAATTTAAAACCTTAAATTGATTTAGCAAAGGCACAATTTGGTGCGTAAAAAAAAATCACCTGAGTGCAGGAAATTAGGTGTTTGATTTTCAAAATTCTCTTGCAGAAGACCTCCTAATTCCCTGTTTCCTTTGAGTGTTCCCAGCTAGTGAGAAACATTCCCACATCATTGGCTAATGTTACTTACAAGTTGCAAAAATGTTTAAAAGAAAACATTGCAATCTAAACATTTTAAGGATGTTTATCCTTTCAAATAATGTTCCTATAAGGTTGAATGCAGACTAAGACGTTATATTTTAACTGCAATATTCTGAGGATGTTTTGGTGATGTTGAGAGGTGACACAACATAAATGTCATTTTATAAAATCTTCCCACAGTTTTATATGAGAACAAATGAAGAACACTTTCAAATCAACATGCAGAAAATGTTACTGAGGCCTGAGACTGCAGACCATTTTTGTAAGAAACGGTAATGCAATGCAATATGTTTCAAAAGGAAAAAAAAGATGTTTATAGAGAATATTACTCTAACTTCGAGAACGTTCTGGCAAGAAAACTTGCCACTGAAAACATTATTAAAACAATGCATTGGTTGCATTGTACCATTCCCAGAATGTTTTTAGAACTAAAAATTGCTAGTTGTGTTTCCCATGTGGTCAAACCTGATATAAAAAACTTTGAAAAATTAGCCTTTTAGAGAGGTGGCACCAAGTCATTGTTTTGCAAGTCACAAAAGTCTTTGCACCTGAGTCCCAAGTCAAGGCAGGCCAGCAAGGCAGCAGTGGAGAACCCCATGAATGAATCCTAAAACGCAGAAGTCAGCATTTCTGCTCCTCCGGTTCCTTATTCTTGAAGTCAGTGGGTTTTTTTAAAATAAATGTTTTATAGGTCTTTGATTAGATGGCTGAAATAAGGTCTGTAGTTAACACAAGCTTAAAGGCCGTAACACACCAAGCCACGTTTGTAAAGTTATGTCTTAGTCAGCATTTAACCTTGCACGGACATAAATGTCTTTAAACGGTCTTTAAACATTATATTAGCATGTTTTCTTTACAACATTATTGCAACTTGGAAACGTTTGTCAATGTTGTGGGAACATTCCCTGCCAGCTGGAAATGTATTGGTAATTTTTTGTCTTTATATGGAATTTGTTGAAAATATTAAAACTACTGAATGTCACAGCCTTATCCTTTACCATCATGAACAGAAGTGTAAATTGAAAATCTTAGCAGCGTCCGAAGGAGCACAGGGACATTTATTGTGAAAGGACCGCCGAGCGAGGGGAGGAGGACTGTCGGGAGCGCGCTCTGCTGTAGACTCAGTGGTTTTATCCGGTTGGCTGCTGCGGGAACGGACGCGCTCCCGCGAGGCTTCGTAAGGAAAAAAAAAAAAGCGGTGATCTCGATGTGACAGCTCAGAGCTGTCCACGTCAACACACCGAGCGAGCACGGCGGCAGCGGCAGCGATGGACTCCACGTCTCTGGTGAGCCTCTCTGCCGATTTTACGGGCTGTGAACCGACGCCTTTACTTTGGGGGTTGAGGGGTGTTATGATCTCGGCAGTTTGTGTGGTATTTTGGTACTCCTTATATTAGCGCATGGGACATTTGTTGCATTGTGGCAGTTTCGGTGGTGGGCATTACCGGAGACGGAGGGGGGAGGACGGGGGCTCGGCTGCAGATTGTTCATTAACCAGGAACAGCTTTGATTTCTTCTTTAATTCACGAATGCGTGCGTGATCCGGACTGTGGCCGTCATGTTGTGTGGTTGTGGACGCGCAGGCCTGATGTGGTCCCTGTGTTTCACACGCAGACAGCGCCAATCTAACAGTGCTTTTTCCACTTCTGCGCGTAAAAATAGTGCAGATATTGTGTGCTGGATACAGCGCGACAACTTGTTTGGGTGTTAACTTAACTCCATTACAATGGAGCGGCAGAGCCACAGCTGTTATCCACTTATCCACGCAGAGTCCGGCGCAGAGCGCAACAGGACACAACTCTAAGCCCCGGCTTCAGTTCCTGCACGAGATCACTTGACTGTCTGCAATGTGTGATCACAGCGCGAGAAGTTGGAGCGGCTCTGTGGGTTTAAATGTGTGCTTGTGTGGAGCATATGTGCACAGATCGGTTGACGTGTAGAGCAGAGTAGGTGCCACGTCCACCGTTCCGTCTCTCTCTGTCTCTCTCTCTCCCCCTCTCCCTCACTCTCTCTCTCTGCCTCACTCTCCATCTTTTCTCACATTTCCTCCAACGCTTTGTGCCAGTGTCTCATTCTTTTTGTTATACTCTTTCTCAGTGTTGGGAAACATCTATTTACTCAAGTACTTCACTTAAAATACTTGAATACTTCCATTTAATTCCATCCTGAGGGAAATACTGTACTTGTGTCTTTCCATTTAACGTTTCTGTAACCTTAAGTTCAGAACCTTACTTGAGTTGCTACATTCAGGATGCTGCTGCCAATTCATACATTTTACTTGTTACTCCACTACATTATATGCCGGTTACTTGTTGCTGTACAAATGTATATTTCACATACAAAACCTATGATCATCCTCTAAACGTGACACATGGGTATAGATTAAACTGTCCAGATCAGTGACACTCAATTTATGGCCTGTGGGCCAAATCGGTCTCATTTTGTAATTCACAACAAAAATAAAGTGATTCCCACTAGGAACTGTTTTTGTACTTTTAGTATAAAGTAGGTGTCAAAGTGCATGAAACAGCATTGAGCTTTTTAATAAAAAAAAGTGCCAGAGGAGGATCCACTGCACCCTCCAACAGGGTCCGAGAAATGTCCTAAAAGCTAAAAGCTGCGAAATGTCCAAAAATACAAGAAATGTCCTAAAAGCAGAGAAATGTCCTAAAATCCAGGAAACTCCCTAAAATCTTAGAAATTAAAGTAATAGAAATATACTAAAATGATAGAGATGTCCTATAATCCTAGAAATGTTTTAAAATCCTAAAATGTCCTAAAATCCTTGATATGTCCAAAAGTACAAGAAATGTCCTAAAATCTGAGAAGTGTCCTAAAATCTGAGTAGTGTCCTAAAACATGAGAAGTCTCCTAAACTCTGAGAAATGTCCTAAAAGCGGAGAAATGTCCTAAAAGCGGAGAAATATCCAACAATACGACAAATGTCATAAATTCCTAGAAATGTCCTAAAATCCTAGGAATATCCAAAAAAGTGGAGAAATGTCCAAAATACGAGAAATGTCCTAAAATCTGAAAAATGTTCCAAAATACTAGAAATGTCCTAAAATGCTACAAATGTCCCATAAGCCTGAAAATTTTAAAATCCTAAAATTTCCTAGAACCGTGGAAATGTCCTAAAAATTCTAGGAACATCCTAAAATCCAAGAAATGGCCAAAACTCTGAGGAATGTTCTAAAATCCATGAAATGTCCTAAAATGCTACAAATGTCCAAAAATCAGAGAAATGTCCTTAAATCCTAGAAATTTCCTGGAATGCTACAAATGTCCTTAAATCTGAGGAACGTCACCATCTTATTACATTAGTAGGTAACCAAAAGTTTAATTTGTATTTGCAATATTAATAATCTACTTAAAAAAATAAACTTGCATCTGCAGTAAACACCCCTTCTCTCTGGATTTTCGGTTGACCCACGTATCACATGATAAAATCTTTCGAGATTCCTCCTGGTGAGAGACCTTGTAGTGTGTTAACCCTGTGAAAACCACAGCGACTTTTAGACTTCCGATTCAAAACAGCAAGTTGTTTAGAGTGAATAGTACAGCAGTCTGATGACACTGGAAGTCGTGCAGTGTAAACTAAGCTTTAGCTTAGCGTAAATACTAGAAACAGATGAAACAGGTAACCTGGCTCTGTCCAAAGGTACCAGAATTCAGTTTCAAACATGCCAATAGCTCACTTATTTGTGCTATTTCTTGTTTGTTCAATCTCTTAACAAACTTAAGTGTGAAAAAGACATTTAACTATTTCACTGCTAACCGTTTTTCCAGTCTCCAGATGCTGACTCCAGCTACATAGTGACCATACAGAGTGGTAATCACATCAAACTCATGGAAAGAAAGCAAATACGCATTTTGTTTTCTCCAAAATGTCGAACTATTCTTTAAAGACATTTTTTCTGTCTCCGTTCGCTCTGGAGGAACAATGCGTCTTCCTGTTTTGTGCCGTAAATCTTTTTGAATAGAACAGCTGTTAATCATCTGGTTCTTTTTAACAAGCAGAAGGAAGCAAAAAGTGTCAGTCTGAAAGTCTTTCACTGCATAATGTAATTCGCTTTGATGGAGGCTGTTGTCAGAGAAACTGACCTGAAACAGGTCTCAGCTACTGCCACTAAATGCTTCGAATGTCCTGTTTGTGTCGTGTCCATGATGGTGTAAAAATCAAAAAGTAAATCAAAATTGCAGTTTAGACAACTGCCAAGTCCAAATTGCAAGAAGCTTTGAAGTTGTTTTTAGCGAAACGTCCTCCAGACATCTAAATTGGTCTTCTGGTTTTGTCTGAATCCATGACCTACTTAGAAACATACACCCTAGAGAAAATCATTATGTTCAAACCAAACAGCCAATTTTTACATTTTAGGCATTTTGCTGTCATGTTGATCCAGAAGGACACACCAAGAGTCAAAGAAGCTGTAGCCTTTGATTTTTACATTTGTTATTTAGACTTAAACCAAAACTGTGGCTGGTTTGTTGTCTGTCCATATTATGTTTGACTAAATAAAATCAGTCTTTCATGTTAGTTTAATTTTGCAGGGAGAACATACCTTTAGCCAATGTAGCATCTTCTCTATATTATGTCTGTCTCTATCTCTATCTATTCTCTGCATATTATTGTGATATTTTGCAAGGCAATATTGTATTGATACATAGGCGCTGCATATCAGTTTTTTAGATGATATAAAACATTAATATTGCAAATACAAATGAAACTTTTGCTAGCCAACTAGAATCAATTGCTATTTCAATACAGTGGACACACTTTACTGCAATAAAAAATGACTGAAGTGAGGTGAACAGACTGACAACTTTATCGTCTAAGATAAAACAGATGTTGACAAAGTTGTCCTTTGGGGAAACATGATGTGACATAATTTGCAGTTGAAAAAAGGTAATATATTGCAATAAGTTATCGCAATACTCAGGATATCGCAAAACATTTAAAATCGCAATAATATTGTTTCCTGACCTAAACATCATGGTAATATCGCATCATAAGGCCCTCGGTCAATTGTCACTGAATTGTAAATGTTCAGATGTCAATATTTTTCAGAGCACTTCAGCATCTTCTCTTCAGTGAACCATAACGTCAAAATGTATTCCTCAAAGCTCGCTGAACACTGGACCAAAGTCTGAAATACTGGACAAGCTTAACTGTGTGTAGCAGAGTTAAGATAGATGAGGCATACCATGTAGAAAGTGTGTTTTTCCAAATTTAAACAACTTTCAATTACACCAACCTCATCAGGCTAATGCTGTGTTCACATGGAGTCCAGCAGACAGTAGACTGTAGACAAACTGGATGTTATTTTAGTGAATGAGAGCAGGACGGTAAAATTAGTCCAGACTGGGAGAGAATACCAGCAATGGCAATGGTAGACAGCACTGCTGTCCAATTTTTTTAAAAAAACAACTTTTTGCCACCCTCCAGAATGGAATTTTCAACCGAATATTGCGTATCTCGCAAGGAGAAAACAAGGTTGATCGGGACAACGAAAAGGTAATAATTTTGGTGCAACAACACCCAGAATTGTATGATCGAAAATTCTGATCTAAGATGTTAAAAGAAAAGTAGACATGTGAGTGAACAAATATAAATTAAAGGATAAATGACTTTTGGAGGGAATTTAACAATCATTTTACGTTTGCAATAGAATATGAAGAGAAAGTTTCCTTTGTGGCTATGTAAATAACTACAATAATTAAAGAAAATAATAGACACAAAATCATTTTATATAATACGTTTATTCAACATATGGTCATGTGTATTGTATGTGGATTCCAAACTAAGAACGTATTTTCTGTCGGATATTGTCGCACATGTAGAAATAAATATGACCTTGCATTGTGTCAATCATGTTTGCACACTGCCTCCGAAATTTAAAATTTTTTGGAACACGGTCAGTTTTCTGCGTTTTTTTTTCTTTCATCCTTCAAAGCCAAGAGAGTTGTTGAGTGAAACTTTGTTTTACTTTTTTGTGATTTCTAGACATGTAGTTAAGTTTCTTATGAACAAATATGACAAAATAATTACTTCTCTATCAGAAAAAGTGATTTTATACCCACGCAAACATGTTTCAAGTTCAGCTAGCGTGAGACCAGTATATTGCTTGAGACACTACGTTTTACGAAACAAAAGTTGGTCGATCCAGATCCGTCTTTGTCCTTCTCGCCATCTTCATCCCTCTAAAAATGGGACAATGGATGTTTCTTTTAGGTCTCTGGTCTAAGTTCTGTGATACACTCTGACTGTGAATCTATGCTAGTCAGTGCATAACAGAACTTTGTCCCGGGTCGTAAAACTCTTCGTAGGGATTGATGAACGCAAGGATGGATGAAAAGGTCAAGTGGTCACCAGAATGGATAATGTCTTTGGTCATTTCCAGATCTAGAAGTGTAAAACGAAATCACAGAAGTCTGCAAAGACGATAAAACAGACGGATATAGAAACTTGTCAGACTGGGCAGCTCATGTATGTGTGAAGAGGGTGTTGCTGGAAACGCAGGCTTTATCTGGATAATAAAGGTTGATAGAACACACTGGTCAGGTGTGGGAGGAATGGCATTGACTGTAGTGTTATGAGGTAGGCCCCTCCCGGTCCTAGATGTTTCCCTGAGGTGACTCAGCACAGCTGAAATATTTAAGATGTTCTCTCTGTTTATTGTTGCAGGAACCTTCCCTCTACACAGTGAAAGCTGTTTTCATTCTTGACAATGATGGCAACAGACTTCTGTCAAAGGTAAGGTTCAAGTGTTTTAGCTCATTAACTGCACAGGACCTGATCTCACGTAACTGCTGACCGTCCAAAGCATCATTTCATTCATTGGGAAAAGGTGTTGTGACTTGTAACTTGTTTTAGTAACATAATCCTCGTGTTGGTTCTGTCAAAGTGACATTTGTTTGTGTTGCACATATGTATTCCCCAGCCACGCTTTCTCACAGGAGTATCAAATTGTAAAACTCTTATGAAAGGGGTTTTTATATATCCTCTAAAGAAATAGTTCAGCATTTTGGAAAATAGGTTTATTTGCTATGTTGCTAAGAGTTAGAGAAGAAGATTGACGCCAATCCCATGTCCATGGAATAAATCTGCATCTATAACCGGCAGCCAGGTAGCTTAGCTTTGCACAAAGGCTGGAAACAGAGAGAAACGGCAAAGGTAACAAATCCGAGTTTCCTGTGACTGCTTCGCAATAAAGCAGCCATGCTTCTCCAGTGGAATTCTATGAATGTGCATCAGCTGTAGGAAATAGTTATGCCACACTAATATTAGTATTAGCAATAAAGATTTCTCCACGGATTTAGTATTACATTTCTATAAAGCTGTCAAACTCACCTGTTAAAAATTTTAATCAGAGTCGATGCAGCAGGACCAGAGATATCATCTTTACGATTCCATGCGTTCTATTTCTTTGTCAAAACCCAGCTTAACTGGGACGGCGTTGCTGTGGAAACATGCCGGCCACCCTTCGGTCTCTCCAGGGTGATCCTGGTGAATAAGCAGCTTTATTTTGACACACAACCCCTGTAGCAACACGGTGGAACAGCTAACGGTGCTAACAGAGGTAACAGTGATGCTAAAAGGTTTGTGGCTCTAAATTTAGCAGCTTCTTCACGGGAGCAACCTGGGGAGAGCCTGGAGGCTGGGAGCCATGTTTCCACAGCAACGCTGTTCGCTTGGAAAAGCATCACTAGCGGTAATCGCTGAATGAGCAGCACGGCTAGCTAGCTAGCTCCCATGAGCCCTGTGTGATGCGTAGTGCATTACACTGAAGAGTAGCAAAATTAACCCATAGACTGACATGCGTAACTGTCAGCAGCTAACTCACAAATGTATAACTGTTGACACCCCTAATTTGCTGGGACTACTTCATAATAAAAGTCAACTTGTGTTTTGCCACTAAAATGCTTTTAATGTGAAGCTGCAGCAGTAGGAAATGTTCAGTGTGCATTAGCAGTAACTTATACAGTGCTCTAATGACCATCATTGATGAAAGTCTTTTATATCTCTGGTGGTTATTAAGTGGTGGGAAAAGTTCCTCACAGTGGCATAACTGATAATTGAAGTGTAAATTTTGTGCTTACCTTTTAAGCTGGCTCTGATTGGGTTGTAGCGCGAACAGTAAACAATGAGGCTGATATTAATATGGTTCAATTTCAAACAGTAACACTGCTGCATCACTTCCTGTCAATCCTATTTGCATTTGAAGGCAACTTGAATCTAGCATGAGAGTGGCGGACCCTGCCACTGACAAGGAAAGCTACTATATACAGAGATAACTGCAGAATGTAAATACATTTAGTAGCTCTTTCTGA
Source organism: Plectropomus leopardus (assembly GCF_008729295.1). Taxonomy (NCBI): domain Eukaryota; kingdom Metazoa; phylum Chordata; class Actinopteri; order Perciformes; family Serranidae; genus Plectropomus; species Plectropomus leopardus. The sequence continues at coordinate 3,915,161 of NC_056479.1, read as the reverse complement.
AAAAAATACTGACCACAAGTATCAAAAACATGATCTGATTTTCTGAAAATGTTTCATAATAGTGGACAAAAACATCCACACACTAATATGGTCCTCTTGGACATTTAGAGGAGACGTTTCCGTACAGTACCAGTTCTTACATGTTTAGTAGAAACGGCCCTGAAATGAATAAAACTTTTAGCCCAGCAGTGTTACAGCCACAGTTCATTGATTGTTTGTGTGTTTCAGTACTATGACCCTGAGCTTTACCCCTCCATGAAGGAACAGAAGAACTTTGAGAGGAACATTTTCAACAAAACACACAAAGCAGACAGTAAGTTCCTCTCTGCCTGTATTTTTTCTTGTGGCCCTCCCTGTGTATTGTCCTGAACACTCACACACGTCTCCAATGTCACCTGTTACACATTCTACCACCTCGTAGCCCAACACTTGCATGATACTAGCCTAAAGCAGGTTTTATTGTAGCCTGTTCTCCACTTTGGAACCAGAGGGTGCTACAGTCGTACTACCGTATGTCAGTGTGAACCTAAAAAATCAAGAAAAATTTTGACTTTTGGATTTTCGTTTAATGTTTAAGCATTATTGCATTTATTTACCTGCTCAGAGAAGTGTTGCAAAATATGCTTTATTTTCAGGGGAAGCGGGATTCTAACTTTCACACAGCTGATACCTGAGTCTCTGCTCCTGGCCTCCTTATCACCCATCCAGTATTTTCATCCTTTTGTTCTAAACTCCTCCTTGATTTCCTCCTTCTCTGCTATTCTTTCTTCTCCCATGTCATGCTATATCCCCTCTCCTTCTGTCCCACCTCACCTTACCTTTGTCCAGCTCTTTCGATCCTTAAGGCATCCCTCTGTTTCTCTCACCCTTGCTTGTCTCCTTCTCTCTCTCCGTCCTCATTCTACAACTCCTACTCACTTTCTATGTCTTCTTTTTCCTCATTTTCCTTCTTCCACTCTCTTTAGTGTTTATTTATTTTTTCTTTTCTCCTATCATGTCATAGATTTCCTCCCTTCTACTCCTTGACTTTCTTCATCCCTGCCTGCCCCCTTTCTATTGCCTTTGCTGTCTCCTCATCCTCCCTCCCCATGCTCCTTCACTGTCTTTAACTTTTTCTCTCTCAGGCTAATTTGCTCCTTTATCTTTTTGTTCTTCTCTGAGTGAACGTAGCCTGCTATAAATCGTTGTAGTTTTTTATTATGACTGCACGCCAGCGATAGGGTTGTCCATCTGTCCATCTGTCTGTAAATCTGTATGTCTCTACATTTGACTGTATGTGTGTCCGTCCCTTTCTTGTGAACTACTTTCAAGCACGCCTGAGGGAATTTCTTCTATTTTTTCTCTCATTCTTGTAAACGTGATAACTCAAGAACACCTCAAGGGAGTGTTTTCAACTTTCAACAAACATCCATTTGGACTCGACAGTGAACTGATTAGATTTTGGTGGTCAAATGTCAAGGTCACAGTGACCTTGTCTGTCTCATTTTTGTAGATGCGATAACTCAAGAATACCTTGAGGGAGTGATTTTAAATTTGGCACAAACGCCAACTTGGACTCATCAGTGGAATTTGATGGTTGAATGTCAACAGTCAAGGTCAATGTGACCTCACACAAACATGTTTTTGGCCATAACTTAAGAATTCATTAGAATTAAGAATTAAAAATTAATTCTAGTTATGACAAAATTTCACACAAATGCCCGATCTCAAGTCAGCATAAAATGATGAAGTAATGACATTTAATATCCAAAAGGTCAAAGATCATCTGCACTGTGACATCATAATGTTCTGCATTAACACTTCTGGCCATAACTCAGTGTCAGATAATGGTGCGTGGAGGCATACAACCGCGAGGCACTAATTTTAGTTGGCTGATTTATTACATGTAGCCTACTTTTAAATTCTATCTTGAAAAGTGAAATATATAAAGTCATAATATGAATAAAATATAGGTATGCCTGTCCTTCCAGTTATCTTTAACCCATCTCTTTCATCTTCTTCCCTCTGTAGATGAGATAGCCTTCCTGGAGGGGATGACCATCGTCTACAAGAGCAGTATAGATCTCTTTTTCTATGTGGTGGGAAGTGCTCAGGAGAACGAGGTAGGGTGAATTCAGCCGTCTCTGCTAAAATAATATTTAGTGATGTCATTTCCTAAAACAGCTGGACACAGTTTTCAAAATAAACTTCCAAAGAAAGTGTACTTTGTTTTAGGTATACTTTCTTAAGTTTCTTAAGTAATATACGTGACATACATTAAGTGTCTCTGAGGACCTAGGAAAAGTGCTATATATTATTATTATACTTGTAATATGTCATTTGACATTCCACACCGCATTCTTAAATAACTGTGTTGACTTTTGGTTTGACATGGGACACAAACAGTGGTCTCCTGGGTGAAAGACCTGTGTTTGTTTGACCAAGCCAACGTCCCACCCTATACACACTTTTCACTCTGTTCATAATGTCAGTGCCCCATGCATCTCTGACAGACACTAAAGGGGGCCTTGATGTGTCAGTATCAGATGCTTGGGGCCACAGACCATACATTGGTATTTGACAAGTTGGTAGTAGTAAGGATTTGATGTAAACAGGTAACACGTCATACCAGCTTGTGCATGTGAAACCTACAATATCAAGTCTCTTTTTCTTTTTCTCTCTCCAGCTCATGCTGATGTCAGTACTCAACTGCCTGTTTGAGTCCCTCAATCAAATCCTCAGGTACACTATGTTCTCTCATTAGATCTTAAAAAAAATGCAGATAAATGAGAGCAACTTAACAGTAATGGTTTTCATTTAAAAAAATAGAGGACAGTCCTAACAGAGAAATTCACAATCTTGCTCTACAGGATACTTCTTAAAGAACAATCTTACTTGATTATATACTTTAGTTATGATGTTGGGGTTACAATAACATTTTTCACACACTCTTCTGAATGGATGTCATAATATTAAAATGATATTAAGGCATTATTATGTTTGTAGCCTCAGCAAAATCAGAGTTAACATTGATCCACACTAACACTGCCACCTCTTCACCATATTTCCCTGCCACTCATGAAAATAATGAGTCTCCATGTTGAATTGAAAATACAGCAGTGTGTGTGGTTTTTTTTTTGGTTTTTTTTTCCCTGAAAGGAAATTTAAGTTGAAAAATAATATTTGACCAACAAGACAGCTGACTGACAACACAATGACATGCAGTCATCATCTTTCAAAATTTATTTAACATTTAAGAAAGAACTGAGATTAGTTTGCAAAGCCATCTGTGTGTGTTTTGGTTTGTTGTGTGTGTGTGCGTGCGTGTTGCACACCAGGATTCCTCATTGTTGACTGCAACATTATCAGCCAAACAGTGGCTGATGTGGTTGCTATGGGAACCGATGCAGTAGTGATGCAGAGAGTGAGCGACATGAAGAGATTATATTATTATACAGTATGAAAGATTATAGGCTGTTCTAAGTTGCACAGTGCAATATGTAAATGTACAGATCACAGTGTTACAGTGGTATAAAATGGATGAACAGTCAATGTTCTCCATGCAGGCCTGTTCATAATTTTTGACTAATTGTTACCATGTAAAATACAGACTCATAGAAAACATGTAGTGTTGTGTCTGCTAGACTCAACATTTTAAAAAGAATTTAAGGCCACTAAGGGCATGAATGTTATATTAAAGGAACAGTTTGACATTTTGGGAAATAGTCCTGAGAGTGAGATGAAAATTTTGATATCACTCTCATTGTCTTTGATTATGCTTAAGTACGAAATTCGCCAATAATTACAGATGCTGTAACCGACTCTGAATTATGTCAGATGATAACAATTTGGCAAATCAATGCAAATGTTTGACTATTCATTCCACTTTTTTTAAAAAAAATATGGTTTGAACAGGGTTTGGTGGGAAAATCAGGGTGACAGCGAGGTTTATGTAATATAGTAAATTAGCTCATTTTGGCCTAAGGCTAATGCCTGCTAACTACACTAACAACAAATGGTAAATGTCCATTTTTTTGTTCCCACTATAATTCAAGCAAAAGCCATAGATTTTTTAGTATTAAGTTGCTGTGAGCTGTACATAGAGAACCCCAGTAATGACTCCTAAAACCTGGAAATCCATTAGCATTGCAGCACTTCCGGTTCCCTTGTCCCAAAGTCAGTGGGTTTTTTGAATGGGTTTTTGGTTAGAAGCCTGAAATAAATGCTGTGTTTAATAAAGGCTGAACAGACTTTCATGTTTATTCTACGACATAAAATACGTCAGTAAATACCCCACTCAAGAACTTTGAAGCTTTTATGTGTTTTAAAAAAAGATGGTCGCTAACAAGTGGCTAAATGAGACTACAGGTTGTTATCACGCCAAACTGCGTCAAACACGGCTTTAAAGGCCTTGTAGGGGTAGTGATCGTGGTGTAGTCTGTTGTAGCCTAGCATTAGCTTTTTACTTCTGGTGACTACATTTAGGCTTCAAAAATCCTGAAAGTGGGTTTCATTTGTGAAGATTATCTGCTGAACAAAGCATATAAGTATCATTAAAGTTTGCTACCATTTAACTTTTTTTGGAGCCCATGGAAAAATCCCATGGGCTTTTTGACAAGGGAACCAAGGTGACGTTAGCTTCCATCCAGTTTATTTAAGTCAATGCAGAGTCATGTGAAATTGTGATTTAGGGAGAATCAGAGTGTCATCGACAGAAGAGCGGTTAATTGATGTGGGGTTTTTTGCTGCAGGAAAAATGTGGAGCGGAGGTGTTTATTGGACAACATGGAAGGAGTGTTTCTGGTTGTGGATGAAATCATTGATGGAGGGTAAGACAGAAATAATGGTTACAGCTCATTAGAGATGAAGAACAACTGCAATACAGACTTTATGTCAATGTACACTACATTTAAACTAGTTTCCATATAAAGTAGTTTACAGTTATTAGTTTCAATTATTTTGTTATTTGTTTTTATGAAATGTCAGAAAAGAATTCCTATATCCTGTCCTACTCGTGCTGTAATCAACCCTGATTGGTTGTTTTTTTTAATCCTGTTGCCAGGATAATTCTGGAGAGTGACCCCCAGCAGGTCCTACAGAAGGTCAACTACAGGGTAAGACGACTGTCAATCACTCCCAACTACCAATCATAACAATGTGTTGATTGATTTTAATCATGGGGAAGTCAAATGGAAGACAAATGTTTTAGAGTAAAGCAGCTGTTTGGCCTATTCACACTGTAGCCTCCCACAGCTTCTGGCCTACTCTTACCTGCTTTACCTTTCCTTCTCTCCCTGTCTCTCTTCTTCTGATTGGTATCAGCTAATGTCAGAGCAAGCCTATGGCTTCGTCCTGTTTGATTACATCACCGGTAACGTAGAGGGACAAACAGACAGGAGCCAGCTGCTGTAGACAGAGGGTGAGAGAGAGAGATGAAGAGAAAGAAAGTGAATTCGAGAGAGAGAATGAATGAATGAGAGTGAGATAGAGACATTGAGGAGATGAAGGAGGGATGGATGAGACAGATGAGGTAAATGCATGGTGACAGAGCATAATTACTAACAGAGGCTTTAAACATAAGGCTTGCATTTCTCTTATTTTTCTCTAATTTCTTGTATTTCTCTAATTCTAAAAGTTGCTGGTGGCACTAGAGAACAGGTCAGGTGATCACCAAAGTCTTTAATACATCAGACTGGCAATAGAGTGCTCCAGGGATTATGTTTTTCTTTAGGCCGACCCTGAAGCGTCACCCTGGTTTCCTTGTCAAAAAGCCTATGGGATTTTTCTATTGGGTTTTGAAATAAACAAACACTTGTGGTACTTATGATTGCGTTATAAGTACACAGCAATCGACAAAAAGCAAATTGCAGTGGGGTTTTCCCCAGACATTCTTTTATCACATCTGATGCCACAAACTGATTTTTGGGCGCTATTTAAATGTATATACCATGCAGTTATTCATTGTACCACCCTCTTGCAGTGCTGATTGTAATGTTGTCACAGACAGAGCAGCAGAACACTAGTCACAGTGAAACTTGAGAACCATTCGTTGTGCTGGTTTTAAAGTTTGCATTCACTCTCTCTGCACTCTGCTTCTCCTCTCATCCATCAGTCTGATCAGCTCGGATCAGATCAAGTAATCAATTATCCACTCCACATCTTAAACTGGTGCTATTGGATAAAAAGACTCTTGATGAGTTGTGCCTGAGCTGTGTTCATGGACACGCAAAAACATCCAAAATTAAAGAGGACGCAAAATTACTCAAATTTAAAAAAAAAAAGGACACAGGCACAAGATACAAAAAGGCAAGTTTGCTGACAGTCTGTGTGCACTGTACTTCATTTTGGTCAACAGATTCAGCTGCAGAGTGAGCTGCAGAAGGAGAGGCTCGGTCAGATTCTGGTCAATAGAATGCCTCAGGGATGACGTTTGTCTGTAGGCCAACCTGGAAGCTAACGTCGCTCTGGTTTCCTTGTCAAAAAGCCCATGGGATTTTTCCATTGGATTTTGGATCATTGCAGGAAATAAGTTAGATGGCAACAAACTTTTATGATACATATATGCTTTGTTCAGCAAGATTATCTCCACAAATGAACACCACTTTCAGGATTTTTGAAGCCTAAATGCAGTCACCAGAAGTAAAAAGCTTATGCTTGGCTAGTTAAATGCTAGTTAATGTTGGCCAGAACAAACAGCTCATGGAGGTTGTATTGAGATGTATTATAATAATATTAATAAAAATAACAATAATAATACATTTTATTTATGAAGTGCTTTTAAAGGAACTCAAAGACACTGTACAAAGAAAAAAGCAGCAAAAGTATAATAACATCACATAAATACACAGCAAACAAATTAACGACAAACAAACAAAAAACAAAAAAAGCACATTAAAAGCCAGTTTAAAAAGGTGAATTTTTAGAAGGGATTTGAATTTGGATGTATCGGTACGATATGATACATTATAATGCGTTCTAGCTCTTTTCAGTAAAAATGAGTGGAGGTCAATTATAACGTTCTTATGAAGTGTTCAGTGTAATTTAGTAAAATGTAGTTTTTGGCAAGAAACTTGAATAGATATAGTTTTTTTAAAGGATACAGTACATTTTTTTTTATGTTTCACAGCAATCTAAAATACATAGTAGAGAGGGAATGATGTTATATTATATGTAGTAAAAAGTAGGGATATATAGATATCTGCAACAGTTATAGGCCAGATTAGTTGTTAGATATCTGCAAAAAAATGCGATTGCGAGATTGTGCGACCCTAGTAAAAAGACATTTGAAGATGTTATCATTTTAAAAATATTTTTCATGTGAAAAAGGACATAAACGGAGGTCTTGTTTTTAATAGTGTAGATTTCTTTGTTTCTCAGACACAAAAGGGGGAATAAATAAAAACAAAAACAAAATAAACAACAACAAACATAAGTATTGGCTATTGGCCAAATTGTTATTTTGAACATTGGTCGGAATTTTGGTGCATTCCTAACTACAACTGATGGATAGCAGACGTTAGCTTGAGTGGGAGGCTGTTGCAGTGACGTTACAGTCATACAGTATAACAGCAACAGAATATTGTCTTCAAATAATGCATAGAGACTTTTCAAACTTATAATCCAAAAACATGTTAAATTGCATGAACATCAACATGATTTTTGGCTTTCTGTCCTCTGAAAGAGGGCACGGCCTTGAGATTATATGAGGTACTTGTACTGTATATGCTGGTTTGATGTATTCGTCATTTGGGTACCATCATTGTCTGCAAAGGATTTCATGGCATTCCAACCAATAGTTGTCCGAGTCTTTAAATTTGGACTAAAGTGGTTGACAAATGGACAGACAAACAGACAGATCAACAAACCCTAGAGCCACTATTATGGCGTTACATGCTCATACAAGTGTTAACCAGCGAGCTTTGAGTGTCACTAAACTACAGTGTATAATGGGGTTTCTACTGATCTAATGGTGTTTGCAGTGCTCTACTTTTGTACTCTGTGTGTGTGTTCGTGTGTGTGTCTATGAGTATGTATCTGGTAGTTTGCATGACTTTTGCATTTTTAACTTGTACAGACAACAATGTCATTTTGTTTTACAGGCGGATGAAAACCCCTTATCTGAACAAAGCGTGGCCCAGGTAACACACAAACACGCAAAATACACTCATAGACACTGATAGACACATGAGTATGCGCATATATCACATACACATTACTATGTTATAACAGTATGTTACTTAACTTTATTATAACAGCACTTTATTTAACTTTATTGTAACAAAATTTTATTTGACCTATTATAAAAGTACTGAAATTAACTTTATTATAACAGTATTTTATTTGACTTATTATAGAAGTACTTAAATTAACTTTATTATAACAGTATTTTATTTGACTTTATTTTAATTGTGCTTCATTTAACTTTATTATAACAATACTTTGTTTAACTTAATTATAACAGTATTTTATTTAACTATATTTAAACTGTGCTTTATATAACTTTATTAAAACAATACTTTATTTAACTTTATATTTTATTAGTATTAGTTTTTATTTTACATTGTCTTCTTTTTAATAGTTTGACATTTTGGGAAATCAGCTCAGTTATAACCACGTTGTATTCCTTTTCTTTCAACTGTTACAAAAATCTGTGAAAGTGATATGTACAAATTGGTGAGGAAAGCTGTACAGGTGCTGGCAGGTAAGAAAGCGGGTTCCCCAAAATGTCAAACTATTCCTTTCATCCTGTATCTGTTTTGGAACTCCACCTTAGAAAAGGATCATGTGGATGAACTGAGAACTCAGATCTGAGAAATGTTCAATTTTGTTTGCTCCAAAGTTAAGCGACAAAAGCAGAACAAGTAACAAACAATAACAACTTGACATTTAACACAAACGTAAATGCACAGATACATGCAGATATAGTTACACATACAAATGAATACTCAGCTGCTCGTACAGAAACATGATCGTGGCCTCAGACACTGCATGTTCGCCTCATTTCTGCATTGTTCTTAACATGTAAATCTTTCATCTGCTTCTCTCTGATACCATTTGTATCATTGTGTCATCTGTAGAACAGAGCTGACCTCCCACGCACTCTGTTCAATCACAGAAACACTCTGACGCAATGATTGCTCGCAGTTTGACATCTGTCTTCAGATTCATCAGGCTGTATGCTAACGCTTTAGCTGACCATGCATGTTTAAGGGCTCTATGCAAAACTCAGAGCGTATGAGTTGTCTTGACACAATGCGAAGTTGACTGAGCTGGAGGCTTGCAGCTAACAGTGCTAACCCCATAAACAGTGCTAACCAATAGCAAATGCTTACCAAAACCAACCACAGAGAAGCTCAGATTATAGGACAGAGGGAATGTAGACTCGCTGTATTTGGGACACTTGATGGTTTGACTTAAAATATTTAAAGAAATACTTTTTTTCACAAATTATTGTAATTGTGCCAAATGCAAATTTGGCATAAACGTCCACTCGGACTCAAGAATGAACTGATTAGAATCTGGTGATTGACGGTCAAAGGTCACAGTAACCTTATAAAAGATGTTTTGCTACAACTCAAGAACCTTTGGTGTCCACTATGAAATCATGATTGTAGAGATCTTCTGTGCTGCCAGGGGGAAGATGTGTGTGAGGCGTCCATATTTACACAGACATGGATGTAAACTGTAAGGGGAAACTAAACTGGGGCGCATACAACTGTGTGGCAGTTTATCTAGTAGTGTCATGATTCCTCTAAAATCATTGATACAAAAGGCATCGATTGAACTTGTTTTGACTCGCAAGACTCTTCCCCAAAGACAAGGCCAGCAATCGAGCTTATGTGTGCATGTATTAAAGAAGCAAAGTCAATTTACTGCCTCAAGTGTCCGAAATTTGTTGTATTCTTGTTTTTTTAACATGTTTAAAATAAAGAGAAACACCATATGAATCAGTCAGTCAAAAAATACAGTGATTTTGCGTAAGCATGAAGTCATCCTCTGCTCAGGACGCCATTACTCCACTATATCTTTACAAAGCAATACTAGGTTGCTCCTATATCAATGCTCTCAATGTTGCATACAGAATCTTTAAGGTAGTGGCCAGCTTGGCTTCAGCTCCAAAACACAACCGTAAATGCATGGATTGATGGATAAACAAATGAATTAACAACCTCCCAAGCACTGCAGCTCTCTTATCACTGGGCAGATCATCAGAGAGCTCTTTTTTATAATTTTATGTGATTCAGTCTAACAGCATCAGCAAAACTGAAGTGTCGCTCTGATAAGCTTCCATAGTAAGCTGCCTTCTGCTTGTGTGCAGGAACGAACATGTGCATGGACATGTTTCTGTGCTCACTTGTAGAAGAGAGAGAGTGTTTGTGTGTGTGTGTGTGTGTGTGTGTGTGTGTGTATAGTCATGCTCTAAGCTTTTCTCTATCTGTTGCTTTAACCCTGACAGCACATAACAGAGAAACTGGCTCTGACCACTAACGTAAGTGCCCTCTAACATCACAACAGACCTACACTGCTCTACACAGCTTACTCGACTTTAGTACTGCATACCTCACACTGTGACAATACTCCAACATAGCAATATATGGGAAACACTAATGAACTGTGCTGCTTATCAAAGGTTTTTAAATGCCTGGGACTGATATAGAATTGGATTTCTTCCACATCCATATGTAGACATACATGCAGTAGTTGAAGAAGTATTCAGATCCTTTACTTAAGTGAAAGAACTAATGCCACCCTGTGAAAAGTCCTGCACTGGAAATGGTACTGAAGTAAAAGTGAGTAAGTATAATCAGGAAAAATCACTAAAAGTATTAAAAGTAAAATTGCCCATTGCAGAAAAATCTAAAAAAAACAAAACAAAACAAAACAAAAATACATCTGAAAAACAAATTATTAGAAAAATAAAAAAGACTCGAAAAACAACTCGAAATTATTTTAAAAAAAAAGAAAAAAATATCCAAAAAAAAAGGTCAAAATTATTAAAAAATGGGAGAAACAGCAACAACTTCAAAAAAACATACCAAAACTAAAAAATAAAGAAAAACACTTAAATGATTCTCAAAATAGTTGGCAATTAGTTTTCTCTGAATTGCCTGATTGATTAATCAACCAGTTGTAGCAGCTGTACTTATAAACTCCTTGTTCATTTAATTTATAACAAAACATATTTTGTTAATCCAAAAAATATTTCTAATTAGTTTAGTAAGTTAATTTTTAATTAGTAAAGTACCTAAAGCTGTCCGACAGATATATTGAAGTAAAAAGTACAATGTTGAAACAATACTGAAATGTATTATAGTAAAGGTATAAAGTAGTATGAAAGGAGTAGAATAAGGTATAAATACTTCAAATTCATACTTAAGTACAATACTTGAGTAAATGTATTTAGTTACATTCCACCATTGCAAACACAAAACATCAAAGGAAAGACACAAAGCTGTCATGTGTTAGTCATGTTAGTGTGGTGTTTACGGCGCACGAAAGTGTTTTTTCCCCTCTCAGGCAATATATGAGTTCTCTTGAAAAATGTCTCCAAGCCTAAAGACAAATGTCCCTCTGCTCACAGTCAACTCACAGCAGGAGGATGAAATGGATGAGAACAGTTTAAACACTGGTAGATAGCGGAGCGAACACATATAGCTAGGCACATTATTAAACCTTGTCAACCAGAAAAAAAATCTGACAATGATGACAGCAATGAGCTAGAGAGAGAATAATTATCCAGCAAATAATGAGACGGACAAAGCAATAACAGCATTACACCAGTGGCTGCAGCACTGCGGGGGTGTGCTGATCAGTGGTGGTGGAAGTATTCTCATCCTTTCCCTAAAGCTGTAGTTGGTAACTTTTTTAAAAAAAAGTTATCATATTTGCTGAAACTGTCACTTTATTCACACAGCAATATGAGACAGATTATCTGGGAAGAAAATCATAGTCATCTTGGCAACTCTGTTGCCTGTAGCACTTCTGATGGCGTAACTGAACGTACATGAACGAAAGCAACATTCAGGAGTCTCTAAAACAGCTGTCAATCATGTCAGTCACGGCTTGTGAACTGCAGTCGAACTGTCAAACTATGACTCAAGATTCTGTTACTGAATTGCCTGTTTCTCACCTCAAATGCTTTTAGTAACATATTTCAGTGTACTGTTTAGCTGTTAAAACAAAGTTACCAACATGACTGTAGGGTCACAAACTTTCTCATTTATAGCTAAACAGTACACTTAAATATGTTTTTGAAAACATTTAAACATATTTTAGTGTACTGTTAAGCTGTAAAATAAAGTTACCAACATGACTGTAGGGTCACAAATTTTTCTCATTTATAGCTAAACAGTACACTTAAATATGTTTTGAAAACAGTTAAACATATTTTAGTGTACTGTTAAGCTGTAAAATAAAGTTACCAACATGACTGTAGGGTCACAAATTTCTCATTTATAGCTAAACAGTACACTTAAATATGTTTTTGAAAACATTTAAACATATTTTAGTGTACTTTTAAGCTGTAAAATAAAGTTACCAACATGACTGTAGGGTCACAAATTTTCTCATTTATAGCTAAACAGTACACTTAAATATGTTTTTGAAAACATTTAAACATATTTTAGTGTACTGTTAAGCTGTAAAATAAAGTTACCAACATGACTGTAGGGGTCACAAATTTTCTCATTTATAGCTAAACAGTACACTTAAATATGTTTTTGAAAACAGTTAAACATATTTTAGTGTACTGTTAAGCTGTAAAATAAAGTTACCAACATGACTGTAGGGTCACAAATTTTCTCATTTATAGCTAAACAGTACACTTAAATATGTTTTTGAAAACATTTAAAACATATTTTAGTGTACTTTTAAGCTGTAAAATAAAGTTACCAACATTTCTGTAGGGTCACAAATTTTCTCATTTATAGCTAAACAGTACACTTAAATATGTTTTTGAAAACATTTTAAACATATTTTAGTGTACTGTTAAGCTGTAAAATAAAGTTACCAACATGACTGTAGGGTCACAAATTTTTTCATTTATAGCTAAACAGTACACTTAAATAGGTTTTTTAAAAACATTTGAACATATTTTAGGGTACTGCTAAGCTGTAAAATAAAACTCGAACATGGCTGCTCTCTCATTTAGAGCTAAACAGTACAATGAAATATGTTTCTCTGAAAACATGTGAAGTAAGAAATAGGCAATAGAGTAATAGAATCCTGCTTCATATTTGACCAGCACTGCCTAGTTTGTGTTGTTTTTTTATTGCGTCATTACAGCGAATACAGTTAGAGGCAGTAGGAAAAACAGAAGGGACATTTTTTTTTCACAGATTATCTGTGTTGTGTATTTCTTTCAGATTGTAGCTATAGTTTCAGTAAATATGAGAAAAGCGTTATTTTCATAATGGTTAATGACCATAGCTTTAAGGAAAAGTAGCAATTCTGTAAAAACAAAAAATTATATCAAAAATACTCCATTTTAGTTACAGTCCAACATTGGATATGCCACATTAATATATATACAGTAGTATTATCAGCAGAATGTAGTTAAAGTGTCAAAAGCAAATTTACCTATTATGCATAAAAATGATATTTATATGTACCAAACAACACTTTGTGCACCTGTTACACAGTAAGCACTAAACAGATGAACGCACCAATAAAACTCTGTAAGGGACTTATATTACTGAATTTCAGAGAACCCTGCATGCAGTAGTTTTATGAGCTCCATGTGCTCTCTGCTGTTGAAATTAGGAACTACAGCCTCAGTGCTAAAATGAAGCGACAAGCATTACACCAACAATACAAACTGATGCTGATCATTAAAAGACCCTGGACTGACACATAAAAGCATATAGTAAATTAATAGATTTAGTCTGAAATGCATAAAAACAATAAAAACAATAAATTCTACAAAAACGTCAGGCAAGTCACCACAAGAAAATGTTTGCATTGTAAATTTCTGCAAACCATAATATGGTACTATATTACTGTCACTTAAATTAATATATTTTCTAATTGCTGTTTGGGAAATCTATTAGATGAGAAATGTGGAACAGAGAAATAATAATAATAATAATAATAATAATAATAATCATCATCATCATCATCATTATATATATATATATATATATATATATATATATATATATATATATATATATATATATATATATATATATATAAGCTATGGTATTTAACAGGCCAAATGACTCAACACAGTGTTCTCTGTGTGAGAAATGATCATATTAATGATCATAAACATGCGTAAACATAAGGCTGACATTTAAAACAGTGTGTCAATATGGCCCATATATACTCAGATTTTAACAAATAGTTTCTTTCAGTAATTTCTTTCTTTTAAAGATGTGTTTTTAAGTTTTGTAAAAAGTGTGTATTTCGGTTTCCTGTCCATGTTGTGTTCCGTCAACATGGCAGCCTAGAACACGGTTGAACATGTGCTTAGTCTGACATCTAGTGGGTGAATAGTGCTACTGCAACACGATACAAGTATTTCAACAGCTACCAGAATTGGTCCTGCCAACTCCAAACGTACGTCTTTCTAATGATATGGAAAACAACCAGTAAACAAACCATGTTTAATTTTTAGATAAAGATACATAACATGTGTGTGAAATTGCTTATATTTATATTATTTTTATTTTCTGTATTTATGTGTTTTTTTTCCCATTATTTTATATATATATATATATATATATGTACACACACACACACACACACACACACACACACATATACCATACCATATATATTTAATTTTCTTAGCTTATACTTAATTACTTGATTTATTAAATAATGCTAGATTATATACCACATTTTTTTTCTTGATGTTTTTCCAGGTTCTGCAGACGGCTAAGGAGCAGATCAAATGGTCCATACTGAAATGACTCGGACCAGACACATTTTTCAAGAAAACATTTTTTAGTCCCAAAGCTATTTTTTTATAGTAACACTTTAAAGGGAAGGTCGTTACTGGCCCTGTTGGCCAATAGGCTTATAGCTTTACATAGCCATTAACCAGCCAGTAATAGGATTATGATTCTATGTGTAATGGCATTTTGTTACATTGTGTGTGACGTGATTAATTTATTTAGTTTGGGAGTGATGTTAGTTGATACTCTTGTAGATTTGTCATTTCTAATGACAACAATGGCATGAGGAGATGAAGGGAGACGTGAAGGCTGAAGGCATAGTGTCCAGCTGTGCCTCTGTAGAAGACAATTAATGAAAATACTGGAAAGCTTATTAGTGATCAATAATCTATTCTATGCTTTTATTTTGGTGGAGCAGGATTTTCCACTCTTATTTAATCAAATCAGAATATAACTGGGATTTATTTTTTGTTTGCATATCGCTTAAATACAAATTTTGAAAATTACGTAGTTTTATACATGATGTACTTTTGTTTTTGTTACACATGCAAATAATTTTGGAATGATCAGCTGAAACATTCTTATGTATTTGATGATAATCTGGAAAATAAGTAAATAATACAGACAGAAGGAAACAAAAACACGACTGCAACAAATATCCACAAATTCAAACTAAAAAGCTGAATAGCACACAAAAGACATTAATTGTATATTTTGTACCGTGTTATTTAAAACACAAACTGAGCAATTCATTGCACAAATGATGTCAGTCTAATAAAGTCCTTAAATGACGAGGGGTGGGAATCACCAGAGGCCCCACTGTATACTATTGTTTAAAATACTTAGGCCATGATACAATATCAATGCAATTTTAAATGTTTTGCAAAATGCTTAGTATATCAAAAACATATATCATGATCAGTTGTAATTTACTACTTTTTTTCAACTGCAAGAAAAAGAAAAAATTGTCAACATCTGTTTTATCTAATAATATAAAGTTTTCATCTTATGTCAGTCTTTTTAATTGCAGAAAAAATGATTCTAGTGGACTGCAAAAGTAATTAAAAAAATTCTAATAGGCTACCAAAAGTACTAATAATTAATAATAAAAAGTTACTTTGTGTGCATGTATTGATATGATATTGCCACACCAAAATATTGCGATATGCTTTACCAACCCCCACCCACCCCCCCCCACCTCTATAAAATGACGGAACCAGTACATTTTTTTAAAGCTTATTTTAATTTGTAGAGGAATGTAATAATGCCTTATGACACTAAACAAATGTTCCAGCTCCATGTGTATGAGGAAACACGTTACTGTTGCACTGAAAGCAAAATCTTTATTTCCCTTAAGGTGGAATTCCCTCATTAAGGTACATTATATAGTATAGTATAGCATTTGTACATAGAATTGATTGAAGAGTCAAAGGGACCTTGAAGAGTCTATTTTCTGAGAGAGAAAGGTGTTCATAGATATTAAATATTTTCTTAGTGGGAAAGAGGAAAAATCAACCAAAGACATTTTGTTTACATTTGGATGTTGTCGAAGCAGACTGCCATTGTGTCTGATGTATGGCGTTTTGTCTCTCCACCGTTTCTGACACTGATAATAAAATATTTGCTCTGGATTGAAAGTGTCCTGATTTTATTTTTCATTATTTATGGATTCAATAACGTTTTTTTTTGTTTTGTTTTTAAAGTTAATCAATTAATTGAATTACTTATTATTTATTTTAGTCGAAAACAGAGAAAAATATATATATATAAAAACAGAGCAATAATGTCAAAAATATAACTCATTTTCCTTCTGTGTAGCTGTTATCCAATCAGGATTCAAATCTATGACCCCTATAAATATTAATGAGCTCTGTGCATACAAATCAGGGTCGTGGGTGTGTTCTGGGATGTGAGTGGTAGAAACCCTGTGACATCAGGAGACACGTGCCTATAGGCCTACTCCCTCAGCCAATGGTTCGTTCTGGTGTTTTTCCGAGCTAATGTGATTGGTCTGTTGCTTAATCTGCTAGAACTGGTCCCTGAACAGACTGAAATACTTAAAATCAGATTTAAAATATAGATGATATATTATTTATATTTTTTTAGGAAAATAGAACTAGACAGCAGAAAAGAGAAAAAAGAATCTGTGTGTGTGTGTGTGTGTGTGTATTTGTTCTAATGGTGGAACAGTCGTACTACACAATATACAGATTCAATCAACAACATTATTATTAATAATAGTTCTAACAGTTAACAGTCAGCAGTATTTTACACAGAATATTATACAGTATGCCTATTGACAACATTTAATCTATTAAAGTTATGCAGCTTTTCTTTCTTCCTAACTCAGTTAATCTTAATTTTTTGTGTGACTTTTTCTTTTTCTTTTTTGTCTTTTTAGCCTTTATAGATGGGACAGGAAAGGAGCAGAAAAGGAGGACTTTTTTTTTTTTTTTATAATGTTGTAGTGTTTTGTCTGATGCTGCTCGCCTGTTTCCGGTAACAAATCACCTGCAGCCCAAACAGCTCTACCTAGCTAACGAGCAACTGACATGTCGGTAATTTGCGCCCTAGTACACTTGAAGAATCGTGTTAACTATTTAACTACTGCGCCTTTAACACTTTACTCCTTTGGGAGCACGTCGACCGGATGACTTCAGACAAAGCCATGCAAAAAGGGCTGGTTCCAAAGAGGAACTTGGCTAACCGCAAAAAACTGTGTTCGGCATGTCTTTTTGGGGGTTGGGGCAACTGGATTTAAAGACCATTTTTCAGAAAGAGTGGTGCAAACAGACCAGGGAAAACAGGTACGTTCTCGGCAGATTTATAACCTGTATAAAACTTTCTGTAACGCGCTACATTGCTCTTAAATAGCTGTTTGCTGTTGATGTGGTAAGATATATCGTTTCATCTTCATAGTTTGTATGGTTTTAAATGGATTAATTCAACTGGAATTGTGTCATCCATGGTGCTGTGATCTCCTCTCACAAACACGTATGTTTTGATTGCAGAATCAAATTTCCTGTTGTCTTTTTATGGATCCAGTGCTGCCCCTAGTGGTCAAAACTAGATAGCCCGCGCGTGTAGTTATCAGCCCGGCTAGCTCAGTCGGTAGAGCATGAGACTCTTAATCTCAGGGTCGTGGGTTCGAGCCCCACGTTGGGCGACTACCTTTTAGACTGCAATGTAGACTCGATAGGTTGTCGTGTCTCTCCCGCCATCGTTCCTCTAATCTTAGTGTGTCAGGTTCTAAAAGGCATTTTCAGGGGAGAGGAAGTATGAACAGGGATGCACATGTAGTCACACATATAACACTTAACCTTGTGGTTGCTTCTTTGAAATAGTTTGTGTATCTTGATGGTTAGATTTATTTATGGCCCTTGTTGCAAACACAGGCAATTACTCTCAATTGCATAACATGTAACCTATAACTCTTTGAAGATGCTTGATTTCTTGATTGATTTCTCCTCTTATTTTGCTGGTTCACCCTGTGTACTAAGTATTTTAGTGTTAGTAGAGAAGCCAGTGCAATCACAGATTCAGTTTTTCCACACCAGCCACAATGTACTGACACAGATCCAGTACAGGCAGCTTCATCAAATACTAACACAGTTAAAATTAAGGATGTACAAGATTGGATTTTTTGCCCATATCTGATATGTCTCATTTTGCCAATATAACAGGCCAATATTGATATATCAACATTTTTACTCCCCTAATTATAGTGATCAATCAGGTCTCTGTAGTGGAATTAACATATTATACTTACTTGTATTTTGATGGCACACCCCTAGATGGAGACAAAAAAACATAATGCTTTCCAGTGTCTATGATATTAATTTATAGTGCAAAATATGAAAAATATGTCAACTTAAAGTTGATGTATATGTTCACTTTGCCAAAAAAAAAATCCTGTATGATATCAGCAGATATCAGCATGTTGGCCACTTCCAGTATTTCATTTTAAAGTCAATACCAGCCAATACCGATGACATTTTCATATTATTATACATCCCTAGTTAAAATGTTTAAAATCTGTCAACACTGAGAACACCAAGGCATGATGAGTGAGCTGTCGAGCCTTTCAAACACAAAATGACAGGAGAGAAAAGAGGACAGGTGGAAAATGTTGCACAGCTGATTTGATTCTTTTGGACTTTTTTTTACAGACAGTTGCCAGCTCACGGACAAGCCCCTCGCCGCTGCCCTCAGCGTGTGTCAACAAACAAGCAGCAGGTCAGCTAACCGAAGCAGCAAGCTACATAACACTGGTCGAAAAAATAGTAACGTTTGGCTGTTGTGTTAGATGTAAATTTTAAGACAAGGCATACATGTATTATGTAGGCTGCTAGTAAATGAATGTCTGTACCAGGTGGATGGTATACTAACAGCTGAGTAGATGCTGGATATTCCTAGCATTAGATAGCCGTTATATTTACATTTTTGGTTGCAGGCTGAAGACTCCACAGCCAGAAGTCAGAAGAATCAAATAGGTTAGTACAAGTACTTTTTCAAGGGAATTTGGGGTATGTGTTGGGCCGCCGTGCCCCTGTTTAAAAGGATGTAATTATTTGGGAGTCAGGTCGCCGCCGAGCACCTGCTTCATTGTGTGTAATTTGGTGAATAAACTGTGAATTCTGCTGTAGCTGTCCAGTTTTTGGGACGTGGTGTTGTTTGTTGACAGGTATTGCAGCTCTCTTCTATCTTATTTACTACAATCTCTTGCTGTTTAGGAGGAGTACGGTTGTCGTGAGGTTATTAAAGGTTTTAAAAAAGCCAGATAAAGTCTGCGGTCATTTCAGCACGTCAGTGAAACGGACAGCTCCTCTGCTCTCAGGTGCTTGCTGAATCCTCTGATCACATTTTTTTTTTGACCTTTGAACTCTTCAAATACAATAGCCTCAGTAACACATTCCCACTGTAAAATCCAACACATGGTTGGTACTTTATAGGCCCAAGTGTGTGTGCATAATATGTTTGTGCTTTGTGAACCCATAGGCCTCCACTGGGGCCCATCAAAACAAACATACGCCACTGCGTATTGATTATTATTGTGTTCAGAGTTGTTCAGAGTCAAGTTGTTCCTATTTTAGAAGTTACCTGCGAACGGAGTAACGCTGCTTGCTGCAATCCGGCCCATGAACTCCAGTGTCTGAAGGCAGGTGTCTGACTGATGGACATTATATATAAAATCAAAGCTGACATTCCTGCACTTTGAAAATAGTGGCTTTATTTTTTTGTGGAGAGCCCTGTTTGCTGGCATGTGATAGTTTGGTATTGTATTTTGTATTTGTTTTTATGCACTTTTTTTAACAAAGCAGTTTGAGGTTCTTTTTTTATGTAACTTTCACTCAAGTAGATTTCTGCCACAGATGGGGACAGTAGCCGCTCAGTCCACAGGGACTAGGCTTGGGACCCATAGGGTTGCTGGTTCAAGTTTGGAGTATAGACTATTAGCTGGAGAGGTGCCAGTTCACCTCATGAGCACTGCCAAGGTGCCCTTGAGCAAGGCAATGGACCCCCAACTGCTTGGGGCGTCTGTCCATGGGCAGCCATCTTTCTCTGACATCTCTCCATTTAACGCACGTGTAGGTCTTGTTTGTGCACGTGTGTGCGTTTCAGGGGCCTGTGTGTAAATTACAGCAGTTTTCCCTCTGGGATTAATAAAGTATATAAAATTGAATTTAGAAAAAAAACATTCAATAGCTTTGTAATTTTGCAACATTTATTTAATTATTTATATTTGAGTGGTATTTTGACCTCCACAGTTGACTTCCTTCAATTCTAAATGAAAACACTGGCATAAAGTCTGATGTGGTTGAAGATGATTCTCTTGCAAATAGTAAACTAAGTATTAATGAGCTAACTATTAAATAAGCCTTCAAAATGAAACATGCCTCTGTGAGGGTGTGTGATCATTGTTGACAATAATTATAACTGCTTCAGACAGTATTGTAAATTTACATTTTTTTCTCTTCTAACAAGTCAGATCAGCATGCAAGTATGAAGTGATGAATGCATGTATAACCATATTGAAAACATGTGTGACAGCCAGACAGACAGATGATAGAAAAAATTCCTGCAGATTTGGGGAGGAAGTGATTTTGTCGCCCTCTGGTGGTCAACAGCTGTCATGGCAACAACTAATGAGAAATCATGAGGGTTTTTTATAATGATAGTAATAATAATAATAATAATAATAATAATAACAATAATAAAAAAATAAAACAAAAATTAACTCACTTCAACAATAAAAGACTGTTGAACAGTGTCAAAACAGCAACATAAAATCTAATTTAAATTCAGTGTTTTAAAACATGAAAACATGGAAATGTTTTGTATGTAATACAGAGCAGTCTTTATTAATTAGGAATCATGTCACTTGTACTGCCTTTCTCTACTGAGCAAAGTTTTGTAACAGCCGCAACAATGTCAAGAGACAGAGGTCAGCAGAATTACAGAAAAATTGAAAATATTTGCTGAGAAAAAAACTGGAGTTGTGGGAGGACTGTAGCAGAGTGCTTGGCTTTTGAATTGGTGCTGACTCAGCACAAAGAAATAGGTCATCATCAACATCATCATCATCATCATCTCTCAGATGGTCTGGCTTTCATCAGAGCAGGTGTATACAGAAGGGGCATTCTGCTTTTTATAGGTCAGCCATGTTTAAATTATGCACCCTGTTTGATTTGGCATTCATTACTGAGGTGTGTGTGTGTTTTAGTTGGAGGGTATTTGGTTAAGTTCTCTCTTCGTGTGCCTCCACTTCTTCCTCCCTCCCTGCCTTATAGACCAAGTAACAGTACCCAATGCACAGTGAAAAAAAAAAAATTAAAAAAAAAAATAAAATAAAAATGAATAAAATCAAATAAAAAAATCACACATCCAAAAAAACTTAAAATTATTAGAAATAAAGGAAAAAGACCCGCAAACTATTTAAAAAAAGAAGAAAAAATGTCTAAAAATCCTAAATTATAGATATAAAAAACAAATATTATAAAAATTAAATCTACAACTTCGAAAAAATAGACAAAAGAGAAAAATAAAAAGTATCCCAAACTTCAAATAAAAAACAAGTAGGATAAAACACCTCTGTGAACTGACTAATTGATTAATCTACTAACTGTTTCAGCTGTACTTTTATAAACTGTTTGGTAATTGGATTTAGAACTAAATATCAGATTTTATAAACTCATCTCATGTTTTTTATGCAAACTCATAATTTGTAGTCCCTAAAGCTGTCAGGTAAATGTTTTGAAGTAAAAAACACATTTCCCTTTGATATGTAGTGGAGTAAGAGTCTAAATGAGCATGAAAAGGAAATACTTCAGTGAAATCCAAGTACCTCAGATTCATACTAAAGCCCAGTACTTGAGTATATGTACTTAGTTACATTCCACCTCTGGTCCTGTGTGAGACATTTCCCTGCACATTCAGCCCATTAAAATCTCAGTTAGCTCTTCTCCAACATGACAGTGCCAATGCTTTCCCACAGTTCATGAGGGCACAGGTGTCAGACACCTGTCCTCTCAGTCCTCATGTGCCCTGCTCCACTGCTGGCCTGCTTTATATAGCTCCCGACAGAGCTACGCTCGCTGTCATTGGCTGAGGGGGAGTTAGCATCCAGCTGCTGATTGGCCAGGGCTTTGACAGTGACAAATTGGCCTCCTGCTGATTGGCTCTTTGTGTTGTGATGTCACTGAATGTGGGCTGGGTAAGAGGAGGAGAGAGAGAGGGCGAGAGAGGAAGAGTGAGAGAGAGAAGTGGGAGGAGTGAAAATGATAGAGAGACCCAACACTTACATGAGAGAGAGAGAGAGAGAGAGAGAGAGGAGCAGAAAGATGTGTGCAGGTCAGAACAATCTCTGTTCAGTGTGTGTGTGTGTGTGTGTGTGTGTGTGTGTGTGCGTGTGTGCGTGTGTGTGACAGAGACAGAAGCAGATAAAGAGAATGCTGGGGGGAGTTGTAGTTTTAAGCAAAGACAGTCCATATTTTTCTGGAGTGTAAATGAAGTGATTGAATGACTGTCTGGTCGCCTTTAGTTTAGTTTAATTTGGAGTGAAAATGGTGGAAAATCTACAAGAAAAACAAACAACAGTGAAAACACACATTCACGGGCTCACCTCTGAACCCACTAATCATATATTTCTTAAATGAAATGTTCATTTGTTTCCCAGAAAGACATATTGAGTTAAATCTATTGCATTTAATGTTTCATTTTTGCTAAGTGAAACATCTTCTCCTTGACCCCTGTACTCTTTAAATATCCTGAGACTATTCTATGATATTGCTATCTGTGTTTCTTGCTCTGTTACAAGGTACAAGGTAGATTTATTTTGTCTTTGATCTGAAACGTGGTTTAAGAATAAATGAATTTAGAGTTTGGTTGACCCTAAATTCACGTATCTCAGCATTTGTGATAGGGCTGTCAAAAGATGCATTTTTAAAATTGCGATTAATCACAGAATTTCAATAATAATTGCATTTTTTAATTCAGCATATGTGTTTTCAATTGCGTTATTTTGTGTTTCAAAATAGTTAAAAAATCCATAATGACAAGGTAAAGAAATTCTTACCAGAGTGTCTTTATTAGGAATCAAATAACAGCAAAAAACTGCATGGGACTAGCATAAAGCGGACATGTCTGCAAAGGGGAGACTCATGGGCACCCACAGAACCCATTTTCATTCATATATCTTAGGTCAGAGGTCAAGGGACCCCTGTGAAAAGAGCATGCTGTTTTTCCCTCGCCAAAATTTAGTGTAAATTTGTAGCGTTGTTAAGCCTCCTTCCTGAGAAGCTAGAATGACATGTTTGGTATCACAGGATTCTGCAGGTCTCGTAGTTTCATATGTTACCAGTATCATCACTGTTTGGACCTAAATCACATCGTGTTTGACACGTTAATGCTGACAGCCCCGGTGAATACGTAAGATAGGCTGTCTGGTTACTTTTAATTCCAGTGCCACGATAGTTAGATGCACTCACATGACTGTCTTTGAGTGCTTTCTCAGCCCTGAGCCCACTGGTTCCTGCTTAATAACTCAATTTTGGAATCAGTCTCTTTGCTGTTTTTCTGGGATTTTGGCAACATAGTGACCGCGGACATTGTTTTCACCTACCTGAGTTTGTGTTTTTGTCATGTGACACCCATTGTCGTGGAAACTACCACAGAAGCTGTTCATACGTCTTCCTGTCCTTCTGTGTGTCTGTAGACAGATTTCTGTCAACACTCGACATCACAACCGTGCAAGATGCAATCACAAAACTTTGTAGTTGTGTAATTGTGATCACAATAAAAGCCAGGTTCAAATACGGATGTGGTCCGTGCAAGGGGGGACGGAGGAAGGGGTGTAAGAAGGGGCCATTGCCCCACCACATCCAATTTACACCCTTGTTCCACATTCCCTTTTAAAGACATTTTGGAGATTATTAAAGACTTTTGGGGGATGTTATGTTGTGAATGCTTTATCACAGTTGGAGTGATCCCATATTTGGTCTGTAGTTGAGGGATGATATCACTTTGTTCCTCCTGCATTACGTCGACAGACAGTAATTGTTAGCTTGGCCAGGGGAGACTGATGTGGGGAGGCAAGAGAAATATGACTCATGGTACCAAAAAAAAGCAGAGGGAAAGTCATAGCAAAAATGACATATTGTGTCTGCTTCACTGGCTCACTTCCAGCCAACATTTTAATGTGGTCCCCATTTGGGTAGTAAATGGGCTGAAAAACGGGCACTATATGGGATAATCCATTGGTTTCATATGGCCCCATGCTAATTGCCCACATGGCTGCTGTATCCAAGCAGGGCCTCACATGGGTTGTGCTACCAGGGATACCTGGTACTGAGTTGGTATTGGCCCAAAATTGGCATCATATCGGGGTAAACCCTTCAATATGGGCAGTTGGCCATATGGAGCCCACACTGTAAAATCTGACACGTTGATTTTACTTTGAAAAATTTGGAAAACTTTGAAAAATATAAGTAAATATAACTATTAATCTTAATTTATGTTTACTTTATATCTAATTGTTAAGTCTATTTAAAATATAGTTATATTTACTCGATTTTATGAAGATGTTGTAACTTCGAAATAGTTAGTCAGACTTACTTTTACTGAAGTTGCTAACACTAACAAAGAACGAGGCCATTTCACATGTCATTTTTTAGTCGCAACAACTTAACAAAAGTAAATACGTACACCTGATTTCATTCAGAGTTGGTGAGCATGGGACGACTAGAGTGTGGCATGCAGTGATTTGGGCTAATGCTAAGATGTATTGACTGGCTGCTTATTAAAAACATTGCTAAATAATGAAAGTAAAATCGAGTGTAGCATATTCATGTGAGTGGGACCTGTACTGGGACCTGTACTGGATTATAGAGAAAGCAAATGTTAAGCTACAGCCGATAGTTTGTCTCCACATTGAGGTAACTTTATAAACTCTCCTTTTGGCCTCTCTTTGTATGACCAAATCTTTTGGCTAAAGGGTCTGTGAGTCAAGGTAACATTAGACAACATTATGTTACAATGCAACTGTGGTGTCAGGGCTGAGAAATGCTCGAAGAACTCTGGTGAGTGATGGCTCTGTCTCCGTTGCTGCGATATTGTAATGTCCTGTAGCATGACATAAGCTTTATTCCTCTAAGTGTTACATTACAGTGTTGTGGTGACGTTTTAGTTTTCCATTAGGCTTGTCTCTGCGTGGCCAAATGTTCTGCCTGCAAACCATCACCTTTAATGTGATGTGGAAATGTAATTATGTTATTTTTCTACAGCGGGCTCCAGCTGGAAGCCTGGCTGTAAAAATTAATTAGCACCTTCAAAACGCCAAGCCAGCGACACCAGAAGGAGTCAGGTGACAGCAGAAGAGTCACTGCCAACAACAGCCGGCAGCCACGGCCCCCACAAACCTCCAGAGATCTCCAGGAAGACTCAGACACCCCAGAAAAATATCAAAACCCCTAGAGACCCCCCAGAAATAGCCTAACCCCTTACTCTCTTCTGAAAGGGATGGTTAGACATTTTGGCAAATATGATTAATTGCTTTTTACAAAGAGTACTAAGAAAATTGATACCACTGTCGTATTTGTATGGTTAACATGTATAAAGCTTAGCACATAGACTGGAAACAAGGAGAAACAACTGCTTCTGCCCTACCAGCACCAAAGCTCAATAATTAATACGTCATAACCTTTTTTAACCACCTAAAAAAAAGTCACACTTAGTGTGTACGCTAAGTTTAAAATGTCTGAATGAATGAATAAATGAATACTTTTGATTTCGGTTTCATGCATCGTGAGAGACAAAGATTGTGTTACACAAATTTTCTGAAGCCCAAGGCTTTTTTTTCTTTATCCTATGTCAACCTAATGATTACCCAGAATAACAGCAATACCAAAGAAAGAAAATAAATGAATTAATAAAAAGTTATATACACCTAACATGTATACTTTAAACTATAATCCTCAATTATTATACACTTTTATAAATCCTGATTTTTTTTTTACACCACAAGGAGTTTAAAACTTGATCTGTCCAGGCTGCAGTGATCCAGCCCTGTCAGTATGCCCAAATGGGCCAAACTCCGAACATTCCTCATTCAGCAGTGGAAAAGAGAAACACTACACATGGCCTTTATGCTGCCTGGCTGCGCGCCTCTTTTTCAAATAAATACAAACTAAATAAATATAACCCGAGTCTGCGCTGGAGCAAACCAAGGGGCCTCTTATGCCACCATCTGGCCAAAAATCATCTGTATTCTAAAGATGAATCACTCAATATTAAAAACAACATCCCACCTTCCCATGTGCACACACACACACATCCCTCCTTGGCTTTCAAACAGCTACACACCATACTATACATAACTGCACTCTGTAAACTTGTGTGGATTTATTCCCCTGACTTTTGAGAAAGTTTAGAAAAAATCTGGGTTCAAGAGTTAAATCTTTATCCTATACTGTACCATCAACCTGTACATGTACCTTAAGTTTAAACTTTAATCAGGCTGTTCTTATGCACTGTTTTCATACAAAAAGTAATCCACCAGGTTTTGTAGCCCACACAACCCATATAATCGTGAAGTCTGCGACCACGTGACCAATGTGCTAATGGGAGCAAAGACACAAGTAGAGAGCGAAAGTCTGCATGAGGAGACAGGCTGGGCTGGTGGATGGGTCAAACAAACACAGAACTTTCCTCTAGGAGACCAGTGTTTGTGTCCTATGTGAAACCGAGTCACCTTTGAGTTATTGTAAGGTAGCGTCGTGACATTGTCACTTTACGTTAAGTATGTTACTTTACGTTATACCATGGTGTGATTCTGATTCTGATTGGCTGCATGGTGTTTGTTAAAAACTGATTATGGAGCCTAATAAGTAGATTAGGTGAAACTATCTGGTCACAGTTTTTAATTACTGCGCTGGCTACATAATGGTATCCGCCTGTATCTCATATAATAAAGGGACACAGTCAAAGACAAGACAAAACTTCTGTTTACAATTTATTTACAACACTGAGTGTATTTCTTCAGTTCCTCATCCTGTAAACACCACAGGATGGAGACTGTAACGCACGCTGCAGGTACTACACTGCCACTATGAACTTAAGCAATCATTTCACACCCCCCTCACTATTCAGCTCGCTACTTTAGCTTTCTGGCTATAGCCAAGGGGTTTTATGAACTGAGCAGACTACAAATACCTCATGTTGCTAAGTGCTATCTAAAGGCCGTGACACAGACATGTGAAAACTAGCAGCGACAAAAGACTCCCACTGCGTAGCCTCAAGTCCCGGCCAGAAAGTCATCTGCATTCATCATACAAAACAGCTGACCGTTGGCTTGGCATCACAGCCTTTGGGTTTGTCCTATTTACTGGAGCAGTAAAAAACATTTCCATTGCTTAAGAACTTCATGGGGCGGTATTGATTGTTCCAGGTGTTAGGTAAACCCTCAGCTGATTGTGAAACACTTCAGATTTTGATTGCAAAAAGTATACAAAGGAATGAATATTGTTACTTTTTTACTTTTTTGGTAAGTGACCATGGTTGAAGCGGGATAATGTTCTTCTGGGTTTCTGTTATCGGTGTTTAACAGCTGCCGTTGCACAGTGGACATTCACGCTTCCACCTCAGCCATTAAAAACTGATAATGGACACCTCGTGGGGCATTATCCCTCACTTAAGTACGTAAAGTTGCCACCCACAGCCATGAACCCAATCCTAACCCTAACCCCTGAATTTAACCAACTTTACTTTCCTAAACCTAACCTAAGCAACTTTACCTTGAGTATGAATTTGTATGTTAAGTATTATAATGCCCAACCATGTTTCTTTTCTGAAACTAATCTATGTAACTTAATATTAAGTTCTTAACTGTACATTAAGAAAAAAACATGACGATCTCCTAAACCTAACGTACAGTAAGTTATAGGTGAGCTAATACCTTAAATATCATACAAACTGCTGCACAAGAATACGCTGTTTTAAATATATGTATGACGTCTAGAAAATGGTTATAGTTGTACTTGGTGGGACATTTTAGACACATGAGACGGCAAGAACGGTTCTCTCTCTCTCTCTCACTCACACACACACAAACACACATGCAAACATGCACACACACCACACTCACACACATTATAAATGATGCCCCTGTACTTGAAAAAACAAACGGGTTCCATGCAGGATCTCAGAGCTCTGATTGGAGAAACACAAAACCAGCCAACAGAAAAACACACAGCTGCAATTAGCAACAGAAAACCATTTATCCCAGTGTGAAGGTAAACATATAGAGACAAGTGAGGGAAAGTCGAGGAGAGGGAAGCTGGGGTGGGGGCAATAAAGCCAGAAAGCAGGGGTAGTCCCAAAAAAAAGCCCATACCCCAATGGCTCCACCACATTTTTTCCTCATGCCCAGTGTTAACATCGATAGAAACAAAAAACTAAAATTTCAGATATTAAACATTTTTAGGGGTCAGGAGATGATGAGATTTCAAGTTTTCTTTGCTATAACTTCATCTTTAATGACAAAGAAACATTTAAATGTATATATTTGTTATGTTCCAAATGAAAGTCACATTTGACTATTGAGAGTAACGTTTTGCACCTCCTATAAAATAATCTGTTTACTGTATATAATTGATACACAGATTCAATGATAATACAGCTATTTTTTTTTTTCTTTTACTGCTAATTACAAATGGTGGGTCATTTTCAAAACAACTAAATTTTGCGTAACATCAAAAAAAAAAAAATTGTAAATTAGACTGCAGTTTGCTACATTTTGCTGCATCCCAACTAACATTTGCATGTAGGGCCCATATGGTAAGTAAATGGGCTTACCCAAGTGGGGCCAAGATAAGATGCCCATCTAGGGTCCATACCCGGGTAGCCTTAGCATAACCCATATGGGGTCCACTTGGGTAAACCCATGCAATTAGGCAATTGGCATGGGGACATTATGGAACCATTGGGTAATACCATATGGGGCCCATTTTTCAGCCCATTTATTGACCATATGGGTCCCAAATGTTGGCTTGGATACATTTTCAGAGAAATAAAAAGAAATAAAAATGGATGAACTCTAGCTTAGACCCACAACACTGCAGGTCTCTTTTATTTATTTGATGAACTCTATGACAGACTTAGGTGAGGAAAGGGGACATTTTGTAATTGTGTGGAATTATGTGACGTTTCACCATTTCTCCGAAATAGACTGGTTTATAGCCCATACCAGGATGGAGACACTTTTCGCTCCACTTAACTCTCCATTCCTCAGTCCCACAGATGAACTCTTTTCCTCCTGAAGGTTATTACCAGCAGCCACATGAACACACGTCCCTCATGGACTCAATGAATGTTGAATATCTGGACATATCTGCAGAGGGTTATCAGGGACAGATCAGGCATTAAATGATTCCCTGGATGAGAACTTGTTCAAATGTGGTTGACACTGTTGTATTTCCACATATGTAGCTGTCCTTTCCTGAGTTCACTTCTTCCAAACAGTTTATATCAGTTCATCTCAAATCCAAAATGCAATCAAACAACTCAGGATCACCCCTTTACCAAAACACGGACAATAATCCTTTAAGAGTGAGACTTCACATAATAGTAAAAACTGTGATAGCAACTGTTTTTTTTCATTGTACTTCCCCATATCAACCACTAGGTGGTGCAAAAAGCCAGCTAACAGACCATCAGTTGCTATTCTCTGAGTGAACGTCTCAATAACCATGTTACTAACTGGATACTACAGCCTGAGTTTTATGTCCCATATGGCAGAAAACAGGCCAACAGACACTAGGCAACTAAAAATAATGCCATAGTGATATAATGTTAGCATGAGGATTTAACACAATGTTTAGCCCTCAGTTTGGGTTGATCTGACTTAAGTGGGGTGCTCGTCTTCACAGTAAGCTTCATGTCATTGTTATATACGATATTTAATCTCAAAGGACTTCCTTATTGAATAATGATTAAAAACAAATCAAATAAACTTATAAATCAGTGAATCCCCACTGATCCAGCCACTGGGCCCAGATAATTCCTTAGCCATCAGTTTGAGGTCCACACATAAGAGAAATGACCACATATTCCATTTTATTTCACACATTATAAATACACGTGTGCCTAACCCTCCTGATGTCCTCCTGATTGCCATACACCTTTTGTCCCCTGCGTCATGCTGACCCCACCCTATTTTGACTGGTATTTAAAGCATATTGTATAAATTGTCAATCAATTCTGTGTCACACATTTAGTCTTACTTCAGTCCAACCCATTACCACACATTTTTCCCTTCCTTTTGGAATTTAGGGCCAATAGACCTCATTTACATAAGTCTAAAAAATATATTATGATATGAAAAAGATTTCATTTGGGGTAATTGACCCCAAGGAGACATGAGGGTTAAAACAGAACGAAATAAAACAGATAGCAAGCCTAAATTGCAATTGCTTAAAATCCCAGCCCGTGCTGGTTGGATTTTGACCCTTCTTTACTTGATCTGTCCACCTAAAGCAGGAGCAGGCTGAGTCTGAATCTGAATCAGTCTCAGTGAAGTGGCAGGTACCTTCTCAGAGTTGTAGTATGTCATAATCACTGTCCAACAATGTAATGGCCAGCTTGCATTAAACTCTCGGATGCAAATATAAAAAAGTAAGACCAAATGTAAAAAATGGGTATATAGTTTTTCAACTGTGTGTATGTGTGTGTGTGTGTGTGTGTGTGTGTGTGTGTGTGTGTGTGTGTTGGTGTTTGTGTTAAGGTGGGGGAGTGGTTTATGGAAAATTGGTTAAATTCGTTATTGAAACGGTGTTACCATGATGTTGCTATGTGTTGACGTGACAACGGTGGCGCCTTGGAGAGCTTTGATCAAATCTCTGTCTCTCTCACGCGCGCACACACACACACACACACACACGTCACACAGTGTCTGAATGGCTGTCAGTTCTGCTTGTCTAAAATGGCCAAAGGGTATCCAGGACAAAGGGGGAGTGACGAGCTCTCTGATTGGTCATGGCTGACTTTGATTGACATGTGATGGCAGCTGTGTGGAGTGTGTGGGAGCTGTGCCGCCTCACAGTTGAGCCTGCTATGTGCATATATGTGTGTGTGTGTGTGTGTGTTGCGTTGTTGTTACTGAGCAGCACAGAGAAGTGTTGAAGAAATTCACCATCAAATAGTTTTTGTTTTATTTGACCTTTATTTCGACACTCCACTCACAAACTCTTCAGATTGTACTGTTCTCTCAGCATCCCCTCCTCTTTTTCCATCTGTTTTAAGTGTACCCACCCATTAGAGAAAAAGTCATTGGAATGTATAAGAGAGTGTAAACACTTTCTCCTCGGCAACCTCCCGATCGTGGGGAGGCTGTGGCTCAGAGGTAGAGAGGTCTAATCGAAAGGTCAGGGGTTTCTATCTCCAGCTATTCCAGTCAACATATCTAAGTATCCTTGTGCAAGATACCCAACCCCAAAATTGCTCCCGATGCAGTGTCACCATGTATGGTAGCCTCGGCCTATAGTGTGTGAATGTGCGTGTGTGTGTGAATAGGTGACTGTGACAGTTAGTTTGAAAGCTGCACAAGTGCAGTCCATTTACTATCAAGCTGATCACCTACACCACTGCCTAATGCATGCATAGATACATAACACATTAAAACTGCATTTTTACGGAACTCAAAGACAAGACAAAACAAGGTAAGTGGCAAGTTAAAACAATTACTTTTTAGCAAGTGATTTTGAGGCCGAAACAACCATTTAGGAGCTGCAATTACTTTTTGGCAGGTTTTCATATGTTTTATTGGCTCTTCAAAGGTATTTCAACACGTACAAGGAGTTAAAAAGGACTGGAGGTTATAATCTTGGGCACAGAGCCGGTAATATAATAGCAGATAATACCTTTATTTTTACATTACCCATCCAAAAAGTATGATAGACTACTTTCCAAATGTAAACAAGATTTTAGAAATATTTAAAACATACAAACAACGGGAACATCAATATTGTCTGTAATCTCATAAATGTCACGCCTGATCAAACTATAAATCACAAACACATGAAAATTGGGTTTCAAGAAACATCAAAGTTTCACAAAGACATACCTTACCACGGACATAAAGTTATGTGTATTTACATGCTACTACTGTTTGATCCATGTGAGAGCAGCTGAAGATGTGAATACTGGGCGATACAGCTTTACCGGCTGCACGCTCTCCCGCTGATGGCAATCAATTTCAGACATCTCTACGGTCGATCTCTCCAACAACTCACACCAAAACTATCTACACTGATAAACAGAACTGCAGGTAAGAGGAAAAACTTGTATTTTTGATTTGGGGGTGATCTGTCCCTTTAATCGTTAAGCTGATGATGATGATCACAATCGAACAGTCCAGGACTAAAGCACTGTGCAGGGCACTTGAGTGGATCTTTGACACACTTGCACCGGCCGATGTAGCTTTTCTTGCAATGACAGTGGATCAATTCTTGACACGGTTTTGATGCTTCAGGGAGAGTGATCCAAAGCTTCTGCCACCCAGTTGTTTTCTTTGGCCAGTCAGATGGCTCTGGCATCTCTGGATCCACCACCAATGCCTGGTTCAAACAACTGGCCCTGTCGTGCTTTTCTTAAAAAGCGCACAATTTTCACAATTTTGGGAGCTTATCCGCTGTACTAATATAAAGAATAAAAAAAAAGAGTTGTTATAAAAGGCCATAAATAGGCTATAGAAAACATAAATTGTACCATAAAATGTTAACTGTACCAGTATCAGTCGATGCATATCAGATCATTAGACATACAGTATTTACCGTAAAATAAGAAACCAAACTATATGATTCTGTTATATTGACAGTTTTCAAAAAGCTTACGTAGTTCATCAACATGTTAGTGAATTCCTGAAATTTAGTCATAGCCTTTGGTTTCAGCGGGCCACGCCCAAAGTTTTGGCCCCATCTGGCCACAGCTGTAAGTTTTCTGGGGGCACAACTGAAAAAAGGACAGTTCTATCACAAATTGGTGCATGAAGATTCCCTCCTTTGGCAGTAGCCCTTATGCCCTTTTGATGCACCTTTTCTTTGTACAGAACACCTCTGTTAAAGTTATGACATTTTTAAAATAACACAAAGTGACGCCACGATAACCCTCCTTTCTCAATTCAGACCTCACACACTGTAAGCTTTGCAATGCAGAGCAACACGATTCATCCATCTCAAGTAAGCATTCAACATGTAATCTTCATGAAATGATGATGATGATGATGATGTGCAATGAAGATAATAACTTTATTTACACAGGAACTTTCCTTAACAAAGTTGCAAAATACCAGTTAATAACTTCTTTCGATACATAAGAATATTATAAACTACCAGAAACACAGTAATGTGAGAAACTCCAAATGATGATGATGATGATAATTGGAGTGATGATGGTGGCTCTTTACAGTGTGATTGACAAATCTGTGCACATGTGTGTGGCACAAAGTGTTTGACTTCTACCATGTGTGCTTGTCTGCATGTGTGTGTGTGTATGTGTGTGTGTGTGTGTGTGTGTGTGTGTATGAGTTTGTAATTTATGTTCAAAATACAGCTAACTGCAACCACTTGTTACAGGAGGTCTGCATCTCTTCTTATGTCATATTACACACACATGCACACACACACACACACACACATACACGCACGCACAAACACACAGCAAGTCAAGTCATTATTCCCAGCATAAACGTAAAGCCAATCATTAACCTACAAGTCTTTGAAAAGCATATATCACACACACACACACACACACACACACACACACCACAAACCACACACACCATCATGTTCAAGCTAATCATGAGCCAGTTTTCATTTATAATCAATCTCAGATGCCTGACACTTGCTGTAAATAAACAGACCTGTGTGTGTGTGTATGTGTGTGTGCGTGTGTGTGTGTGTGTGTGTGTGCGTGTGTGATTTCCATATGCCCTGTGCGGAATGGGAAGCAGGGAAGTAGTCCCACGATCTATCCATCACTTGGACTGTGCCGCAATCCACGTGCCGTGATTTGCCTACTCAATCTGTGTGTGTGTGCATATTACCCCTGATTGGTTGTAATGTTTAACACATGGCTGTATGGTGAAGCTCACTTTCCCACCAACACACACACACACACACACACACACTTATGTGAAAGTCTTTGTTCGTTAAGCTCCATGCAGCTTCATATTCAAAACCACCTTAGTATAACCAGGCACCAGCTAGTCACTAATGAGCAGTGCGGAGTGGAAGTGCCTTGGCTCAGGGGCATCAGATGCTGACAGTTATCCTATCACAAGCAGTCCTAAGATTGGAAGTGGAGAACTTCCAGTACTGTAACACCAATGCAATGTTCCACTAGAAATTCCACTAGAAATTGTCTAAAATTGCTGCCATTTAAATCACAGGCATATTCTCAGCAAGTTTTTGCGGCACTTTGAGCACAGAAAATCTCATTTTATTTGCAACACCCCCCTCCCCAGTGTTGGTGAAGATTCTCAGTCATTATTGGCACCTGGACTTGCTTGAGTTTATTGAAGACCCCTCCTATACACCTCTAATCTAAGAGGTTTCTTCAATTCAGTCTCTTGGGTGAGAGGTGAAACATCTCCAAGAAACTCAAGCAAGTCCAGTTGCCTATAATATAGCACTTAAAACATGCTCCAAAGGTTAAGACTTTCTGATGGCATTTCCAGGCGGGAATACTAACACTCTGAGACGCCAAGTATTGTTCTGGATGCTATGTTCCAGATAACTCGGAAGTCAAGATATTCTGACCTCCTACTAGAAAAAGTACAGTGGAGTGCCACTCAAAGGTTGGAGTTCCTTGAGGCAAATCCATGTACCCTGACTTCAGCAGTCTGACGTCACACAACAATGGCAGCATCTATGAAAGCCACAAGATATACAGAATCTCACAGTACCACTAAAATACATTAGACTTGTGAATAGCATGTTTAATACATTTTCAAGTATAAAAATGCTGTAAAATAAAATGTAAATAAAACAGCGTCTGTTACCTTATGTGTAGTTGTTCCTCTGTTTTGCTCACGCGTGCAAGGAGGCGGCCCCACTGAAGGTGCAGTAGTCCATGGACTAGCCACAGAAACACCAGTTCATCTCTATCTGTCATGTTTTTTCTTTACGTTTGGTGTTGTGCACGTGGAATGCTTGGAAGTTGGAAATATCAACTGGGAAATTCAGACCTCCAACTTTGAAAGTATCGCAGCATTTGTTGAAAGTCCAGTGAATCTCATTAAGATGACAAAGGCTACTTTTGGCCTCAAAAGCTTACGCCAAAAGCATTGTCAAAGCGGCACTATTTTACGAGATGATATGAGAACGGGCTGGCTCAACACACCTGTCTGTGTTTCCAGATTGTTCTGGTAATCCATGGTTTCTGGTTACGAATCACTTATTGGCATGTAGATGACACATCCTGGATGAAAGTCTTGTCATGTATGACCCATCCACTTCCCCCTCCCTTCAGCCTGACTTTCTTGCTCTTTATACTCCATCAATTGCACTCAATGTCAAGCATTGCGGATAGGTTTACTTTGGAATTAGTTGAAAGCCAAGTGTGACAAAGGGAATGCCTTTGCTGTTGATATCATACGCCGGGGGTTGTCACACGTCATGCCATGGAGGTGCCGTCAGAACGTCCTAGACCTTGGACATTTCAGGGGACTTAAACTGTTCCTGCTCTCAAAGCTTGCGAAAAAAAAACCAATTACAAATTAAATTCTGTACATGAGAGGGGCTTTGCATTTGGTGCTGTTAGACTGAAAGTACACCACAATCCTCAGACTGCTAGTTAAAAATGTTAAAGCTTAAGTATTTTTTATATTTTGCTTGGTCCTTCAGGCCTCAGTAAAGGAACTGCTGGTGTGATGGATAGTTCATCTAAATTCATTTAATGCAAGGTAAATATTTGTGAGTAAATGATACGGATGAAAACACATTACAGTTTTTTAAATTTACTACTAATGTGAAAGAGGAGCTCTCTCTGTCTCTCTCTAACTCTCTCCATTTTCTCGTCTATCCATTCATTCCCAGATGGACAGATTGTCTTCGCGCTTGCCCTCCGGTCACATTTGACCTGGAAGTGCTGTGATTGGTCCAAAGGTCACACAGACAGCTTCTCATTGGTGGAGAGGTCATTCTGTTGGCCTCTGTAGCTCCCACCCCAATCCATCAATGTCACCATGGCTTCTGTTAACACTATTATGAAAAAAGTGTGTGTGTGTGTGTGTGTGTGTGTGTGCTTGTGTGCGATCGTGTCTGAATTCCTGCATAAATGTGCATGTAACTACATGTATCTTTTATATATATATATATATATATATATATATATATATATATATATATATATATATATATATATATATATATATTTATATGAGCACTGTTGGGGGAGTTAAAGATGTAAGATTTTTGCAGCCAATAACTGCTTCTTTCTAATAAACTAGCTAAGAAATAAATGTCTTTATGTTGCCGTATGGGGCTTATTTAAAGCGTGGTAAACTAGTTACTGGCTCTCTAATAGCACTAGCTCAACTCTATTCTACTCTACACGCCTTTGGTACTTTTCTGGGGGTTATTTTGCCTTAGAAGATAGTACCCCCTCAGTGTAGCTGGTTGTCATAGCGACACTGTGGGACACTGCCGTGATATCAGATTCATCGCGACACACATATGCACAGGGTTGGAATTACACAGTGGCTTTTGGGGTTGCCCCATTTTCCGGTGTGCACCACGACTACAACATGTCACATTCATCAATTGTGCGGCAGCACATGGTCAATAACAAGGTTACTGCAACAAACATTCTACCACTGTAAGCAGTTAACAACGGCAGTAACATTTCCTCTCTCTCTGTCCCTTCTGTTGGATGACGAGGAGTTCAGGTGACTACGTAAATGTAGAAATTTGACTGCAGCACCGCTCCATGCACAGATGGCTGCAGCAGGGATACACACAGACGTTAAATAGTGCAGACAGATGTTCGGAAATGAAATGTAATGAGCAAATAAACACACAACATTGACACATTACTTCTATTTTCTTTTCATTATTTCAGGAACCTCTGAATTTCAAGGGAGGCTTTCACGAGAGCCGAGCTCCTCTTCGCTCCCCTGTAATTCGAACTATGCATACACACAGACTCGCACTCGCTGGATACACTCGGCGGCCAGCAAGTGAGGAACGTTTGCACCTCCTTAAGCGACCACGACATGATCTTTCTGGTTGCCGTTTTGGGAAAGAAAAGAAAACCAAAACTGTGGTTGCTACAATAGCATAGCTGTTTGCGTGGTTCAAGGTATGTGTGTGCCGCGCATTGATGACGCAGTGACGTTTCTTTCTGACCAATCAGTGGTCTGCCGTGTGTCCACATCACCTTTTAGTACCTCTTAATACCTAGTTGGCTGTTTTTGGAACCCCAGGAGAGCAGGTACAAAAAAGGTGGTCCCAGGCACCTGTACCAGGTACTTTTTCCTGATGGAAAACCAAAAGAGTAGAGCCAGTACCCTCTAGTGGAAAAGAACCATGAGTTATCTTCACTGGTATTTCAGATAGCAACACTCTGCCTGAGTCTGAGGGCCTTCCCCAAACCGGACCCTCCCCACTCCCACTCACTCCTGTAATTCTGTTTGTAGTCACCTTCACAGCTGAATGAAGTACCGTTCATTTTCGTATAGCGTATAAGCCACTGATAAATGACATTTGTGCGTTTCAGACATAGCAAATAAACCTTTCTAAAGCATATAGTATATGAGCTGTGGTTGTCCTAGGTTGATGGAGGGAAGGTGGATGGGGTGAAACCCAGGCAGATGCCCACCAAGCTGCAACCTGGTAGGCTAAGGAAATGAGGAAAGGAAGGAAGGAGGCACATTGTAAGATGCAGAACAAAAAGCTGTTTTTGTCTTTTCTTCTTTTCTGTTGTCTTCTCACCTTTATTACTTTCAGACTTAAGGAAGCTCAAATGCTGCCACACTTCAATTTGAAACTGGAGGGTGCATCTTCTGTTTCAATATCGCCTGTCGCGGAGCAATTGCTTTCTCTTAAATATGTTGGCAAGCTGTCTGTAGTCTCGGACATGACGTAGGACATTGAACATGTGGTGATTTGACACATAGAGCTAGGGAAGTCAAAAGTAGGTAATGCCCTCTGCTGTTCAAAAAGAGTATGGCGGTTAATTTTTCATCTCACTGATTTGAATCTCACAAATTTTTTTAGCGATTTTTAACTGCCTCACAATGCAATGCATCGCTACAACGCATCCATGACAATGCACAGAGCTGACTGTAAACAGACAAGAGGCCGTGTCTCAAACTGCAGTTAAACAACGGCTGAGACGCATATTCTGACTTAGCTGTATACACGTCCAAATTATGCTATCAAAACCTGAACAATTTAAAATATTGGTCCAGTTCCCTAAAACTGTCCCCCTGACGAATTTGATAGTAATTGCACGTGTTTAGATCAAATAGGCTTTATTTTCAATTGGATCAACAAAGGGTTAACTCCCTCCCTCCTCCACTGAATGAGTAATAGTTTCTACTGATGTTGATTTGCTTTGTTTTGGATGAATCACAAACAGCGCTTTGATAGAGGAGAGAGCTCATGGCCAGACCACAGGACAGTCCAGGCTGTTGTTTTTGCTGATGCGTTGCCCTCTGTCATCACAGTGTTAATGCTCATGCTGTCACAATCGCGTTTACCAATCACAAGAGGAGGTTATGTTATGTTCCCCAGTACTTTGTTAGCGTCAACATACTTTTGGCCGTGTTGATATTTTATGATATAGTATAGATAAGTCTTTAGATGTGTGCTCAATTCTGCGGGATGATGATATCATCAGTCTCATTATTCAGACAGAGGCAAACACACTGCTGAGCGAGCACAGACTGGTTTTCTGGGAGGATGCTTCCAAACCGGGCTGCATCCAGGGAATTAACGGCTAATTAAACTGGCGGCCTTCTGTCTGTGTGTGTGCTGTATGTGTGTATACAGTCATGTTGTATATGGGTGTGTCATGCAGAAATAACTGTACTTTTCCACTTTGTCTATGTGTGTTTAAGGCCTTATCCTGTCAGTTTGTGTCTATGCTAAACATCCGTTTATTTTGAAGTTGGGATGGAAAATGCTCAGCCACACAAACAGAGGCTCTAGACCCTGAAGAGGGGACCCATGGGCCAAAAGATAAATCTACAAGACAATTAACATGATGAATGCACACAAATACACACATTTTTGCTTGAAAATCTTAAAACGTGAAACTGGCAATTGACCAGTTTTTTGTTCTAAAGAATCATTTTAAGTGAATGTGATTACACAGTGTAATGGCTTTAGAATAATGACAACATCAGCATTTGGGTTGGTTCTCCAGAAATCTCACTTTCATCATGAAATTGAGCCAGGCTGGCCACCAGGCACTATTTTCAGCAGCTTTTTCCATTGTAGACTAATGAAAGAATAAAGTCACGCTTTTATTCTGTGTTATAGGTAGCTGCTAATTTGAGGAAAATGTAAAGACATGTTGTCTTTGTGACAGCCACGTCAACAATAGCACCACTAAGAAATGCTGCCTCCTAATGCAGCTCAATGGCCTAAGAAGAAGCTTGCGTTCCATGTTTCTCCAAATTACAGATATATTACATTAGCATGGATTAGACCTTTCAGTTAACCCGAGCCCAACAGGCAACGGATCCCAAAAAGCTCGACAGGTTGGGCCGCATCCGGGCCCAAAAAATATACGCTAATTGTCCACGTCGGGTAGGGCTCGGGGGATGGAAAAAAAGAAGAAAAACTCTTTCCTCCATTTTTATAGAATTTTAGGATCCTTGTAGGTTGTGTGGGCTCTCTGTCCTTCCTCTGAGGCAGAGAGCTTCTCTGGTGGGACAGCACAATGTAGAAAGTCACTGATCCATCGATCTGGTCCATTTTCGCCGGAGATGCATGGGGCTCGCACCACCGCACAGCCGGTGTGTCTCGGGAGTTATAAACCAACAGGTGCTTTTTGGGGGTGTTGGGCTAGGTCGGGATAGGGCTCAGTATTTTTTGTGATAATATCTGATGGGTCGGGCTTAAACTTGTGTGTGTCGGTTCAGTTTGGGATGTAAATTTTCTGTCCCTTGAGAACTTCGCACGGATATGTTGAAACTTTACATTTCAACAGCGCTGTGGTTAATGTGTGCTCACTTTAGTGCACAAAAGCCTCTTGGTTATGGTTATGAACGATCATGATTTGACTTAAAATGCCCGGTTTGAAAGGAAAAGCAGGGATATCTTTGTAAAAAACTATTACTGTGACTAAACAGCAGCTAGAAACACAGCAATGACTCGCTAAATCACATTTTGTTTTTTTGTTTGTTTGGTAGTCTCAATGGCACATTTGTTTCACCATTTCTGTCCAAGCACACCTCACTCCCAGTCTACAATGTTCAGAAACAGCTGATTGCTGGCAGTCGACCATTGATGATGATGATGATGATGATGATTAT
Organism: Plectropomus leopardus; assembly: GCF_008729295.1. NCBI lineage: Eukaryota > Metazoa > Chordata > Actinopteri > Perciformes > Serranidae > Plectropomus > Plectropomus leopardus. The sequence goes on along the minus strand of NC_056479.1, from coordinate 3,874,247 downwards.
GATTATTATTATTATTATAACAATGTCTGTGGGGTTAAAGTCCCATCAGGTTAGGTGCAGGATTAGGGTCTTTATTTAGGAGCCTTGTAGCCTGAGGGTGGAAGCTCTCCCTGACCCTGCTCAGTGCTGTCCTGATGTGACCGCTGCATTCTTCCTGGTCTCAACAGAGTGAAGAGGCAGTTATCCACGTGGCTGGGATCTTTAATGATTCTCCTGGCCTTATTTTGTAGCGTTTGGTATAAACATCCTTTATGCAGACTTAGAGCATTACCAAATCCTGTGGGAAACACTGAATGCTCCTATTTTGTTGAGTTTTGTTGCAAAAAAAAAAAAAGGAAGAAAACACGTAAAAACATGAATAGGGCATTGCAGTTTTTTTAAGGAAAGCAACAGTATTGCAACAATCGCAAAATAAAAACTTGCAAAATCCTGGACAAACTGAATTATAACCTATATACCAATGTATTTGTTGTAAAGTAGGCTTTTTTATGGGCTACAACTAGAGCTACACACCTTGTGTCACTGTTCTTTCTATCGTAGCAAGATGTGTCTTTGTGCTGACTAGGCAACATTAGAGAAAGTCACACATTCTTGTTTGAATGAGGCCAAACCAGCAGCAGTTCTTTGCCTCTTTTTTCTCAACAGTTCTGCAACAGCTTATATCTCCCAAGCTACTACAGTAAGTGAAACACAAATGTTTCTTCAAAGGTTTGAAAAAAAGTTGTTTAATTAAAAAGATGAACATGCTCCTTTAGATCCATTTATCCAGCTGAAGAACACAGACATACAAACACAAGGCTCAAATGGATGCTGGGGCAAATAGTGGTACAGAATCAATATGTCCTTTGAATCTGCTTATCACACACACACACACACACACACACACACACACACACACACAGAAACACACGCACACACACAAAGTCGGTATGTCAAATACACACCCACGCCACCCAATCATTGTCAGCGTTACATGAAGCTAATCCATTAACATGTCACTATCCAGGCTGATAAATGTGTGTGTGTGAGTGTGTGTGTGTGTGTGTGTGTGTGAGTGTGTGAGTGTGTGACCTGCAGATTAGCAATAATGATTTCCTCACAACCTGCGATACACAGAAGGAGCTTCATGGTGCTTTGTATATATGTTCCTTGGAGATATTTAGGATTGTACCAGCCACCATCTCTAACACTCCCAGCCTGTTCTCGTCCCCAGGTTGTCATATACGGACGCTCTATCACGCCCCTCTGCATGTGATATTAGTGTCTTTATGAGATGCACTGGACTGTTAACTAACTCCAATTTAAACCCATCCACGGTAGTACTTTAAGAGCAGGAAGGGTCGAACAAAGCAAGACCTTCACCCAGCAGACAGCAGTCCGTGCCCAGTGCAAACAAAAATCACGTCCCAGTCCCGGTAGAATTGCTCCTGTCCTATCCTGATCCTGTGTTTTATTTTTAAATAATAAAGAAAATAGCATTATGCTGAAACAGCTGAAACTTTTATGTTGTATGCTATCATTATGAATTATTTTATTAGTGTCTTTCTAATGCTGTTATTGTAGGAAACAAATGTCTAGAAAAATATATTTTTAATCAGCACAACTGTATATATTTAAATTCATTATTAGTAGTGTTAATAGTAAGCACTTTTTTCTAAATTATTTCCTTCTTTTACTTTCCTTTTATTTATTTATTTATTTCGGGGGTGTATGCTAATTTTCAGTTAATTTTCTTGCACTATTAACTAATTTTTTGCTAAATTTGGGCTAATTTGGAAGAACTCTAGCAAATTTGCTCAGGTTTTAAAGGGTTAATTGCCAGCAAAGCAGTGTCTTAAATTCCTGTTTGTAGTTTAGTTCAAAAAATAAATAGACCTACCAATCACAACACAACAGAGTGACACCACACACGTTTGAAATAAAGCGTCCATACTTTGTTAAAGAAATTGTTACTCCAAAAATAAAAAGTGCAATAGCCAGTTCAAAGTGTCAACAACATTGAAGTGCCAAAAAATGTAGAATAAGCCAGTGTGAATAAACATTACAACAGTTGTGTGCATTTATTTGTATGTAAAATTAGTCAGGTTAGACAGGACACATTACCGCCTCTCGGGTTTAACGCTGACATGCGCCTTTAAAGAGTATTCAGTTTACTGGTCAAACAGTTCAAACTGACTGGGCAGATCTGGGGTGGCCAATTAGATTTCAGGGGTGGCCTGTGCCACCCAGGCCTCTCCCTAGACACACCCCTGCCCACAGGAATCCTGTGACCCACAGAATTCAGAAAACAACGTCAGCCTCTAAATAAGGCAGTCATGCACTAGCGTCACTCACGTTCGGTTATTGTCATGCATCAAATGTAAATATTGTACCCATAACCGGATCTCTTTTCTAAACCAATTAGTTTTGTTGCCCAAAATTTATGGCAACTGTTTCACAACATGAATAACGTCTTAAACGGTTTTCAGCTGTGCATCACGTGGAGACGCTAAAGGGTGCCGCGTGCATCGCTCTGATACTTGGGGGCGTAACAAAGTATTTGACATCTTGGGAGTGACAACATGATGACACTCCTTTTTCATATTTAATTTCTAATTAAGACTTATGAATACTGTTATTTATTTTAGTTTAAAAATGTTTTTCTGTCCATATTACCGTAAAACTTAAAAGTCCATAGGATGTCTAAAACCAGGGTGTTGTGCACACATTGGAGACAAAAGAAATTATTAGATGTGAATTTTTAAAATGTGATGGAAAAATGTCCAGTGAACTAAATTTCTGATTATATATTTGAAATGATTTTACAGAATTATTATCATTTCTAAGATTTTCTTTTTTCAGGTCATTTTTCGCTCTGTGTTTTTTTTTTGTTTTACCTTCTCATTTTTTTTCAAGTAATTTTTTGTACTTTTCACAGATTTCTTGCTACCTCTTGAGTCATTTCTTCTTTTGTTGCTCATTACCTTCTCCTCATGTTTTTGAATAACATAAAGCCAATTTGCCTAGGTCTTATAAAATAATTTGATTGTATTTCCATCTTTGCTGAGCAACAGTTTTATGTAAAAGGAATGAAAAGCCCGTCCCATATATACGCCTGTCCCTCTTCAGTCCGACAGTTGAAGTAAATAATAGGCAGTTAATTGAAGTTTCACCGTACTTTGATAAATATACACTATCTTTTATGGCGTGACTGCATACTCATTCAAACTAAAGATGTGAGTTCCCAGCACATATCGAGGCTGCCTCCTGAGCTGAAAGAGTTTCACATTAAAATATGAAAACTGAAATAGCTGAGATTTAGAGATTTTGGTGAGTTAGTGCTGTCTGCACACATGCGCAGCAGCTCTATGGCTGAAAAAGCCACTCAGAAAGAACCCTTCAGTGGTCAGTCGTGTGAATAAAGCAAGGTGAACAAGTGCCTGATATTCAGTCTGAACACGTCTTTGCAGCAGCAGTGTCCTCGTCAGTTTAAACACTACCAAACATATTGCACACTTGAATTTGCATATAAAAAAACACACACTAATGAGTTTCATTTGAAGCCAACAATCAGCTGTCGGCAGCCAATGTTTCTCAAAGGCAGAAGATCTCCAAAATGGCTGCCAGATGGCGTGATGTCACTTGAAAGACATTTTTGTAAAATCTTTGACTGTGTCCACTCAGTAAACTTGTTTTATTTCACTTTTTTCTCTCTCCTTTTTTCCTTTTTCTCTGCCTCCTTTTCTTCACTCTTTTTCTCTCTCAAACACCTTCCCCCCGCTCGTGAAGCAAACTTCCCACAATGCCGAGCATAGCAGGGAAGCGCGACGCCCGTGGTGCATCACTTTCATGGCTCCACGCGTTATTTTAGTGTCACATTTATCTATCTGGCTAGGCACCACCTGACACATACACACACACTCACACACACTCACACACACACACACACACACACACACACTTAAATGTTGTAAAATGCTAACTATGACTTATTTTGACATTTGGAACGATTAATTTTTCGACCATTTTTCCACGTACTACAGTACGGTGTTTTGCAGCATCCTATATTATGACTTTTTGGACATTTTAACAAAGCTTTGCCAGCTGCCATCCTCTTCTACAGGGAAATGAACACACTTCTACCACCAGCTGAGCTCAGAGAGAGAGACAGAGAGACAGAGAGAGAGAATTTGTCCATGAAGAGGCAAACTTGTGTGTGTGTGTGTGTGTGTGTGTGTGTGTGTGTGTCTGTGTACATGTGTGCATGGTCACCTTAATGTGTAAGAGTGTATTTGTGCATGCTATGTGTGTTTGTGTGGGGAGGTGGGGGGCGTTCCAGGGGGTTAGTTTGATTAATGCCCACCTCGCCATCACTCCACCTTCTCTCTGAACAAAAACACAAAGAGAGAGAGAGGTGAACAGCTGCTGATGCTCTCTCTCTCTCTCTCTCTCTCTCTCTCCTCTTTTTATGTGGGCCCCACATTCTGTCAGAGCTGATTGATAGCCAAGACAATGATTGGACGGAAATATATATATATTTAGAGAGAGAGAGAGAAAGGGAAAGGGGCGGACAGAGCAAGAGAAGGGTGGAGAGAAAGAGGGAGAGAGAGAGAGAGAGAAGATAGAGTTCTAGCTAACCAACCAGGTTGCTGGAAAGGGGTCGATGAACCAATGGCAGGGTGGAGAGAATGGTCGAGCAAGAGGGTGGGTGGAGTTTGATTTCCCCTGAAGCACAATGAGAGAGAGAGAGAGAGAGAGAGAGAGAGAGTGAGTCCTTTGTTTTTTCAGTCACATATGTCAGTAAATCTCTCGCTCTTTGATTGTGTGTTTGTGTGTTCATGTGTGTGTGTGCGTGCATGACAGTGTAAGAGACAGACTTAGTGAGTAGTGAGTGTGTCACTTTTGTAACGCTCGCAAAGGTTTGATTCCCAACCCGCTCAAATGCAAAATAATTACCTAAAAAATGTTTAAAAATTTCAATAATAATAAGAATTTCATGACACTCACGAATTACGTGAGAAGTTGTAATAATTTCCTAAGAAATAAATAAGAAAACCCAATATTAATTGACATCACTTACTACTAATATATATATATATATATATATATGTACAGAAAATGTGAATTAATTTCAAATATATCTAAAATGAAAGTGTAACATACCTGATAGGTAATTTATGAGTTGGAGATAAATGAATAATGATTTTATAAATGTTGGTTTAAAAAAAACCAAGAGCAATTTAACAGAATACAAACAGTGAAGAGTTCATTAACTATAGCTAACAGAGTGAATTACAATCTGAGCCTGAAGTTTATTCTAGTTTTTTAGAAATGTAGTTTAAATTATGGCATCTTTTGGAGAATAAACACACACCTCAAAGTTTTGTTCAAAAAGCCAATAATTGGAACATGAGTGAAGTTTTTTTTAAACACGAATACTACTACTACTACTACTACTACTAATAATAATAATAATAACAATAATAATACAAAAAATAATAATAATATTATAGTAAGTAAACACAGCAGCAAAAAGTCCATCCAGAGTATAATTTCAATTTGACTGACATGTGATTTGTTATGCTGAGAGTGACTTTAGATGAATAAAGCAGTGACTTTATATATATAGAAGTAGTATCCCAGCTGGCACAGGTTGATTTAAAACCGTCACTGTCATATGAACTGAGGGTAGATAATGATGGGCTAGAGGGCAATACATAAAAATATCTCTCAGAACCAATCAGATGTAGCTTAAAATTTAGGATTACATGGTAAAATAGTCATCTGTAAAGTAGTAGTCATTTTAAAAAATTCTGTTTATAAATGAATGTCATTTAGAGTTTTAAAAGTAACCTGTGTCTGTCTGTATGGACATGTGGTGATATATGGATGACCCTATTTAGAGATTTACAAAAGAAATTTAGGCTTTTTGAATAACTTTTACACTGAAACAATTCCATATCCTGGTTACGTGTCAGGTTGATGTGAACAGAGTTGGATACTGACTGATTACACGATAAGCTTTTTATGTGAAAGATGAATTAATCTCACAACAGTTTTGGATAGAGGTCATGTTTGACATATTGTAATGGTTCTTAGAATTTGTCCTTGTGTGTCATGACTAAGCAGCCACACACACACACTCCCCACTGTGCTGTCCTTATTGAGTTAGGGAGCAGGGGAACACATGCAGAGGGGCCTCGTTGATGGGGGGGATTTTGTAGTGGTGGCGCCGTGCTGCTGCTCGCCTCCATAACCCCTCCCCTTCTCTCTCTGTGACTCTCTCAATCTCTCTCTCTTCTCTCTGTCTCTCTCTCATCCCCTCTCTCTCTCTCTCTCTCTCTCTCTCTCTCTCTCTCTCTCTCTCTCAAATGCATGAAGATGTTCAAGCACACACACAAACACAGAACAGACATGGATACAGGAGGACACACACACACACACTCACAGAACCTGACACACTGGCAAATTGAGTTGGTGCTGTTTAGAAAATGTGATTTGGTGTACCAGGTCTGTGTGGAGAGCAGGGGTTAAGCAGGCCGGGGGCGATGGGGGGGTTTGGGTGTCCTGATCCAGCAAACAAATTAACATCAGCAGCTGTTTCCACCCTTTCATCATCGAACTGTACGCTAACTTTTCTAGTTTTCCAAGAGCTAAAATTCTGTACATCCAGAATCAGAAAACATGCATAACATTAACATAGTAAGAGAAAATTAAATTATAAATAAAAGCACATATTGAAAAAAAAAAACAAAAACAGAAAATGCTAAAAAATATGTCTAGTCTAGTTGAATTTAAAATGAAAGAGCTGTGCAGTGGTAGCTGGTGCAGAGATGTGCAAAATGATCTAAGGAATTACCACAGTTTCACAGTGCAAAAAACAAAAACACACTAACACATCGAGGCTGCCATTGAAGAAGCCTCCGTTATTCATCATTCTGTTAACAAAACGTTGACAAAGACATAGAAAGTGCCTCAGAAACATACTGTTTGCACAAGCACCCCTTTTTCCACACTGTTGTTGGCTTGGCTCGGTTCGACTCGGGGCCCGTCAGCCCAGCACGGCAGGGATTTGCATCTCCTTTACAACAAAATGCACTCTTTAAGACCAAGCTTAAAAAAATATTATACATTAATATTATTTTCTACTTTCATTGATTTTTTTTTTTTTTCAACCAACATCTGTATCATAAATATCAAATATTCATTAATTTTCAGAATTTTAAAGCATTGGTGTCGGCTGTCGGCCAAATGACTTGTTACATATCAGCATATCGGATATCGGCACGTCATTTGTAACAACAATTGTGTACTACACCGTACTAATCGGTGAAGTTGTAGAAGAAAAAACCCAATATTCTTTGGTTTGTATGGATAACAACATAAGTTATCCATACATAAGTTTTCTGATGATACCTGCTGCCTAAGGGTTCATGCAACTTTTTTATGCAGTCACGTCACTTATGTTCAGTTCACACAGTATATGAATTTATCCATCTAAATGTAGAGCATCATGATAGCCACTTGAGCGCAAACAAGCTATTGCACAGATTGGAGATAGAAATATGAGGCATCAGAACACATTACCTAAGTATTTCGTTCTGAGGAACTCTCCAGGGTGCTGAAATTGGGCAGCGACACGAGATAGTAGATAGTGATAGGTTTCGACATCTGTCACTGAAGTAAACAAAGTCCCAAAACAAGACCTTTGTCATGAGACACTCATTAGAACAGAGGTGTAAACTCAAGTCACTTGACTGGAGTCATGGTCCTGTGCTTGACTCAAAAAGGTCAAAAAAGATTTCAGCGACAGCGACCCATGACTTCAGTTGGACCTGCTGACTTAGAATAACTCAATGTCCTCTCCAAGCCCAACGATTAAGAGCTATTTTATATACATATATATATATATTATATATATATATATATATATATATATATATATATGTATATTACAAGTAGGAGGACATGTATTTGTTAGAGTGCAGACAGTGCACAGTGCAAATGATTGTAGTGCGGTTCTTCATGTGGTCAAGCACATCTGGCCAGTTTACTTCTAACTGTTAGGCCCCTAAATGTTATGCTTCTCAGTAGTAAATAAAGATTTTAATAGCTTGCCGTAATTCTGTGTAGTAACTCCAGCATGTCCAGCATTTATTGCTCTACAGGTTGCATAATGACTTATTTAACCCTTTGAGACCTGAGAAAATTGTCCTGATTCCTTTCAAGAACATAAGAAGAAGACAATGAGTAATTTTACAGGAAATGACCCAAAACGTTGCCAAGAAGTTATCTGAACATTTGCAAAAGAAAAGAAAAATAAAGAAAAAACAAACATGGAAATGACCTGAGCCCTAAAGGAGTGCTAAAAAATAGATTTTTTTTAAATCTATAACATAATATACACAATTATAATACTCAAAAAAGAAACTCTAAGTCACTCTCTTAAAATGTAAAAATTCCTTTATTTGGCATATGGCATGGTAATGCATGGTAGATAAAGGCATTTGAAGTGTGTGCCTTGGAGTTTTCTTTTTGATTTTCAATCCTAGTATATCACCACCCAAAGAGCACCTCAGACGGACTGACATTTGAGTTCAGGAAGTGCTTCTTTTCTTGCATTTTCGATTTCTATATACATAATTATAATAATTATACAGTTTTCAGTGTTGTCCTTTTATTTCATATTTTTAAATGTTCTAATAATTTACTCTCTCTGTTTCTTGCTTCTTTTTCAGCTCATTTGTTTCGTGTCACCTTTTAGTAATTTCTTGACATTTGCAGGACATTTCTTGCTAAGTTTCTCATTGTCTTTTTGCTGTGTTTTTAAAATCAATTGAACCAATCTGCTCAGATTTCAAAGGTTTTGATTAATGTCAAAAGTGTCAGAGTGCAACACAAGAAAAGTGATGATGGCCCAGATTTCAAAGGGTTAAGATACATTACACAAAGTTAAGGACTTAACTCTTGGGATTCACCTGAGTTGACTTGACATCCAAAAAGAATTTGAAACTGTGACCAAAAGTGACAATAACCAAAAGTGTAACACTTGCAATGACACGTGTGAACTGGGCCTGTGTGTGGAGAGGAGATGCTGGTTTCTCAGTAACTTGTGTCTGATAGGTTCTGTCGGCTTCTGGTGGCCTGTGGAGGAACTGCATCACGAGGTACTTCCTCCGTACAGTACGCTGTCTCTGTTTGCTGCAGGCCTTGTGTCGTGAAGAATGGGCAGGGTGTGTGTTGGCAGTGCGTAGTTCAGCTGTAAATGTTCGAGACCGTTTGTGTCACAAACACTGCACCACAGGCTTTGACCCAAATGCAGATGCAGTGTGGGAAGAAGAAACTATCAGTCCTTTGACAGCCAAAATACAGGTCAGTACACAGAAGATCCAAACAAAGCTCAGGCAGAGGTACAAAATTGCCTGTCAAAGGGCAGAGTGCAAAAAACAGAAAACAGGTCAGACTCTCAAAATGCTCACAAAACTCACACAAGGACAGCACGGACGCTGACAGAAAGTCAAGACGAACTGGCACAGAAGGAAGGGAGCACAGAGACTATATACTAAAGGGGGAGGGGAGACAGTTAGACACAGGTACGACACATGGGCATTGGGCAGGCGGGAAACACAGGAGCAGGAAGTGGAGGACCAACAGGATGAGGCATGACAGTTTGACGGTGAAGCCATTTGAAAAACAGCATCCATCGTCTGAATGAAGCATGAAAAAATATTTTTAAAGAACTGTTATTACACTGTTTTGAGGTGTCATGCCGAGCGCTGAAGTGTTTCTCTCTCGCATTCTTTATTGCATTGCTGTGTTTTCTTTTCCTTTACACACTGTAGGGCCTCTGGATGGAAATTCGCACTTTACATTCTCGTAATTTGTCACTTATCCACAGAGACTGCCACCGAGGTCAACCCGAGGAACAGATCAATCGCTGACATTACAAAAACAACAATCACAGGAGGTCATAGGTCACCGAAGCATGAAAGAAAACACAGTAGATATGCGCTACCATTACCATGGGTTTCACAGGTACAATTAATAAAAACAAGGAACACACACGCTCACACACATATACACACTTCCACAAGCCAAGTAATAAAAGTTACAAGCCGATAATCAATTATTCCTAAATTAATGAATATCCTGTCTTGTTGGAACACACCCACTCATACAGCACAGCATAAACACAACTCACACACACACACACACACAAACACACAGAGCCTACATTGTGTTTCAGCGCTGTCTGTTTGACTTATTTTGCCTGCTTTAATGAGAAATATCACATTACCGTGGCGAAGGCTGGATGAATTCCAGGCTGAAAAACGTCTGAGAAACAAACCCAGAGCTGCACCAACTTTTCACATGCATGAGCAGCAGGGGTTAAGTAGTGGTGGCAGTAGCGCTCACAGTAGTGGAAGCAGCAACAGTAGTAGTGGTAGTACAGTGATTGCATCATTTAATGTAATTGTGTCAGTATTAATAAAAGTATTAGCAGTCGCAGCAGCAGTGTTTGTAGAGGTCACTGTAGATATAATTGTAGGTTTGTGGCAGCAGTGTGAATATTGCCAGAGGACACTGAGAACTTTGAGGGGCCCCCAAAAATCCTTGGTTCAGATCAAGGCCCTCAGGTGGGTTCTGCTTTATCATGTCATCTTTAGACCCTGTCTTGGAGGAACACCCGTTGTTGAAATGTAATTTGATGTTTGTATGTTGCATATTACAAACTACACTTTTGTTTGTTTATGTCTTTTGCCTTTTTTCCAGTGCAATGCAATGATGGGCTGCCAGAAAATACAAAATTAGTCTACATCAAGCTTGAGAGAGAGAGACTGAATGAGTATGAGACAGAAAAAGATTATTATTAATTATTAAAAACATATACACATTAATTTTGGAAAAGTATGATTACAAATAGAAACAGCAGTAAAAGTAATGGCTATCTGTATGAAACAATGGAGGCTTGTAGATCTCTTAGTTAAACTTCTGAGGTGAGGAGAAATAGGCAGATACTAGCACTGCCTACTTTTACCATTTGATCAGATTTTAATCTCAGTTTGAGAGAAATAGAGAGAGGGGTGGGCTTGCCTCTTGATCTGCTGTATACTCTTTGAGTACGTGGTGGTGTCAGTGGTGTTGGTGGGCAATACGGCAATGCGAAAGTACAGCCTCTAGTTCAAGCAAGGCCCCAAGAGTCAGCAAAATCCTCCAGATGACGTAAAATGCATCATTTTGGGGCGTTCAGGGAATTTCCCGGCACTGGTTAGATGGAGGAAAGTTTACCACAGTTCATCTACACAAACTACTCACATTGTTTCAATACAAAGCTGGTTGAAAAGCGGCAAAATATCCTTTTCACCAGGGTGTTAGTGCTTGTTACATCGAAATAGTAACACTATATATCGCACAGTAAAATATGATTATATTTTTCATCTCATCTGATTGTGACTTGTTTGAGGCCGCAGTCACTTTCAGTTCTCTTCAACTGACAGAGAATATCTTGACTATGTGTCAGTCTAAAAATAAAATGCTGACTATTTCTCATTTTCAATAGAAAGTGTAAGGCAGCAGAGTAACTGTGAGTTGTGTGGTAAGGTGTGTGTTTGTGTATATGTCTGTTACTTGCTCAGCACAGAGCACACACACACACACACACACACACACACACATACACACATGCCCTACCCCCTGGTGCTTGTGTTGCTGGAGGCCCCCTCTGGTGCCGTTAAGTGAGTCCTGAGTGAGACTGATGGGGGTCAAGACCCTCACACACACACACTCACAAACACACACACACACACAGAAACATACTCGCACACTGACACACATACACAGATATACACGCTCACAGTACTGTGTTAAGCATTTCAAACATGTACAGAGACGCTATTACACACACATGCACGCATGCACACGCACACACACACACACACACACACACACACACACACACACAGCAGCAGAGTGTGTACCCTGAGGCAATGCAGTGTCAGACCCCCCACTCAGGGCTGCAGCTGTGCCAACTCTACACACACTCACATACACACTCTCCTTTTAAATGCATGCTGAGTCCATGTGTGTATCTCACACACATATGTTAGCGTGTGTGCATCTGTGTGTGTGTGTGCGCACATTATAGTGTGCAAGCATGTGTATGCAAATGTGTGTGTCTCTGTGTGTGAGTGTGCATGTGTGTAAATGGTCATAAACTTGCCAGGCAGCAGAGACAAAAAGACTCATGTCCGCCTGCAGCGCCCTCCTCTCTCTGTCTTTTCCACAGTGTGTTCTCGTCTTTTTTATTGACTCTTTTTCATGATTGTCACCTTCGTTTGAACTCCTTCAGTCACAAACAGGCAGAGTTAGAGATGGATGAATAAATACAGAGGTGGAGGGACAAAGAAGATGTAACTGTCTTCTTTACTCACCACTTTCTTACTCGCTTACTTGAAGTGTAATTCAGATATTATTTCCAGTTATTTATATCTTTTAACTGTGACTGTGATATTGCATACGATACAAGAGTAAAAAAGCACAAAAATAACAATATAGTAGTAAGATGTAGTATTATTATTTATTAATATTATCCACCACCAGCTCTTTGTTTGTACTTATGTTAAATGGCTCCTGGTTGTTGTGGCACAGTAGAGCATTCACAACTACTGCATTTCAGTTGTCATCATCTGCTTCCAAAAATTAGTTGAGTAGTTGATTAATCCCAGTAGATATATCTCTCTTTTTCACCCTGTAACAATGATCAATTCTGTAGAAAAAAAAAAAATTTAAAAACAGCCAGTGAAACGTTAACCGACGTAGGCAGGACTCACCTGTGGGTAGATCAAACATTAGTATCTGGCTCAGCAAGGCAGTTAACCTACCTTTTTTTGACTACTTTTTTCCCTGTCAAAGGTTTTTTTGTGGCAAATTTTGATTTGTGATATCAGGCCTAAAAAATAAAATTGACTTGACTAAACAAATGAGTCGCAATCCGGTTGGACTAAACCCCCATTGGAGGCAATAACAACACAACCACTTTTTTGCAAGGACAGTGGGAGTCTTTAATTCATCAATTTTCACACACTTATCCAGGGCTGGGTTGCTGGGGCGACAGACTGAGCAAAGCACTCCAGACGTCCCTCTCCCCAGCAATGCATCCCAGCTCCTGCTTTGGCACCACCTTGAGGCATTCCCAGGTCAGATGAGGTACATAATCCCTCCAGCGTGACCTGGGTTTGCCCCTGGGCCTCCTACAGGTTCCATGTGCCCAGAACACCTCCAACAGGAGGCGCCAAGAAAGCATACTGATCAGATGCTCAAACCACTTCAGCTGGCCTTTTTCGACATGAGGGACCAGCAGCTCTACTCTGAGCTGACTCTGCATTTCGGCTCGGCTCCATTTTCACCACAGTGGTCTGACGTAAAACCACCATCTGTGCAGATGCCAGGGCAAACCGCCTGTCCATCTTATGCTCCATTTTAGCCTCACTGATGAACAACACCGAGAGATACTTGAACCCCCTTTTTTAGGGCAGCAACTCTCTCTCAGCCCAGAGTGTGCAATCAGCTATTTTCCGGCAGAGAACCATGGTCATTTGGAGATCAGCAAAATCAGTACATTATGTGCATGTGTGATAGAGCAAAGGAGGGACTGAATGCAAATATGGAAGAAGTGAAGGAGAGAGAGGGATGAGAGCAGAGGAGAGCTAAGCGGTGACAATATCAAGTAAATGTGCAAAGATATCAAGTTAACAAATGCTACAGCTCCTCAAGACCAGCAGAAGATTTTTTTGTCTTGTGAAAACTACAGCATTGGGTATTTGGTCAAAGACTTACGTGTACCTTTTGTCCATGACTGGACTCCTTGGTTAGAATGAAAGGAAATCTTACTTCTGCATTATACTGTGATATTTTAGACAATAAAGTCCTTTCAACTTTGTAGTCACTGAAATGTTTTCCCAGTTTGAGGAAAGCTATCATACTGGTATCCTCCTTTTCGCCATACAGTATAACGCACGTTTACATGTATGGCTTCTTTTGTTGTCTCTTTCGCCATCTCCTCTGTTTTTAGTGATATATTGTACTTATGTCATGCCATTTATTATAGGTTGTCATTTGTCTGCAAACCTGTGGGTTTTGCTCTTTGTGTTACCCCAATATAATTTTGTTATGTATACATCAATGCCATTTATTTTGGGAGGTGTTCGTGCCTAGCTGTCTGCCCCATTTCTCAGTGCTTCGTTCTGATTTACAATATCACTGCTAATACATTTATGTCATTAGTTGTCCACCTACATGTCAATTTCTCCTCTCCACATGGAGGATTTTGAAGAGATGATCATTGATTGGGCACAGACGTCAATGCAGATCAATAATTCACTTATGGACAGCTTGGGGTCGGACCAGGCAGAGGCCAAACTGGGAGGTTCTTAGAATCCAAACTGATGTTTAAAATAAAAGGTTGATGTTCTTAAATTCACTTTGTGATTTTTTCTTCATCTTACCAATGTCTCCTGTCTTACCATAAGTATCACCAGCCGTGTTTAGGTAGGTATTACAAACACTTACTCAAACTGCTGCCAGTTGCTCTTGTAGTTCTTTCACATGAGATACTGTTCTCCAAAATAATTTGCATACTGGGGAGGCGGCAGTGGCTGGGCTCAGTCTTAGAGATAGAGTGAGGAGCTTGGACATCCGGGAGGAGCTTGGAGTAGAGCCGCTGCTCCTATGCATCGAAAGGGCCCAGTTGAGGTGGTTCGGGCATCTGATTGGGATGCCTCCTGGGCGCCTCCTGCTGGAGGCATTCCAGGCACTTCCTACTAGTAGGAGACCCAGAGCACTCTGGAGGGATTACATATCTTGTCTGGCCTGGGGACGCCTCGGGCAACCCGGGCCTGGATAAGCGGACGAAAATGGATGGATGATTTATTTGGCTTATAACCGATACTGAAAACGATACATCTATTTTTTTAATATTTTTTTTTTAGTGGAATTAACATCATATTGTTCATACTCTTATTGTAATGGCCCACTAGCGGATGAAGACATTAAATACAATGCTTTACAGTGTACGAAATATTCATTCATAAATTAAGAAAAATACTTCAACTTGAAATCACGCTTATTTACCACTATTACTCATTGACTTTGTAAACATGTTGTATTACTTTAACAGCTGAACTTCTGTTTCCGTTAATACTTTTCCCATCGAGCTTCTTTTAATTCCTTAATATAATTCCTATTGAGTTGCTTTGTATAATGTGTCCTCAGCTGAGGACGATGGCATTGTCCTTTTCTCCTTAGTTTTTTCTTTTATTACTTGGTCATAGGCCACTTTGTGTTTAAACTTAAGATGATTAAATATTTGACGTGTTGCCATGATGTAGCAAATCCTGCATTTTATTTCTCTTTGCTCCACATCAGATGCCTCATATCCAAATCATAGTGCTCTCACACAACAGGAGTTTGTTCTGCCTATTATGCTCACCAAACGCTGTTGCTCTTTTGCTGTCATCTTTCCTCGCGCTGATACAACTCGCCTCACTGGAAGAATCGGCTGCAACTGTTGATCTCAGGCTGAGGGAAGGAGGGGCGAAAATGCGCATGTGCGTGGCATTCAGGGCACAAGACAAAATAAAGGTGCACTTGCAAAACGGAATGTGGAAAAGTTGTTGTTTTTTCGAGGGCTGCAACTAACGAGTATTTTGATAATCGATTAATCGGTCGATTATTTTTTCGATTAATTGATTAATCTAATTTAAAAAATAGAAATAATAAAATAAGCATTTTTTCCCCCATCACTTTGTGCAAAAACAGATTATCATGGATAACAGTGCTAAAAGTGCAGTGCACAAACAGGCGGTTGCTTGAATATCCCTGAGCTGTCAAAATAATAAAAATTATAAATAATAACTACAAACTTAAATATGAAACGATTCAAAAACTAAATAATGACAGCCTTTACAACATAGCGTTACATTTCCTTCCTTTAACCCTGGACATGTTTTTTCTCCTCTGCTGAGCTCGCCTCTTCCTCACTTTCGCTTACGCTTTAGATGCTGCATCATAACCGTTATGCTCACGTGCCGTGCCCTGTCACTTTTGCATATATTGCAGCTAACACGCTTCCTTGATTTGAAGTGCTCCCAAACTTTTTGTACAAAACGTCTTCTCTGCCTCCGCCACGCCTCAAAACACCGGCTTCTCCTGTCTGCACGTGACATAAACAGCCCCGCAACACAGCGAGTGACGTAATAATCGTGCAACACAACGAATCGATAATTTTATTTGTCGCCAAAACATTTACTAATCGGTTATAATCGATTGTATCGATTCATTGTGACAGCCCTAGTTTTTTCTTGATTACATTGTTTTTGTAATTGCGGGTAGACAAAACTGAAATCAAAATATGATTAATTGCACAGCCCTAACTTAGGGATGATGATTTGTACATCATCATGTTGGCTGATTCCAGTATTTCACTTTAAAGCGAATATTGTCCAATGCCGATGAAGTGCAGATATAATCGTGAATCCCTGATTTATATATTAAATAATGTGGGGTTACAACCCTCTCTTACTCTACGTCTCATGGACAAAGACTCTGTTCTCTTTGTTCTAAACATAACTGATCATTATCTGTTAGTCTACACTGGCATGTACAATACATTGCTTAAGTCCATTTATGTCATTGACACTGATGTCTGTTTTTCTGTCTTTGTTTCTTTCTGTCTTTCTGTATTTCTCCCTCCAGGAAGCAGAGGGTGTGTTAGGTAGCTAATGGCTGGAGGCTTTTTATTCCTCCCAGCCTTTAATGTGGTACACACACACACACACACACACACACACACACACACACAGATGGACACCTACACACCCAAATCCCGCTGTGACATCATGATGGAGTGTCAGGTGCTGCTGGCTAATTTCTGCCTCGACGTGTGTGTGCAGGAGAGGTAGTGTGGATGGGTATGAATACTAAACAGCCAGCTAATGATATCTATTTTGTGTGTGTGTGTTCGTGTGTGTGTGTGTGTGTATGTGCGCATGCAGCTAGCTAATGATATCTATTTTCTTAGTGAACAAGCCCACTGTGTATCTCTGCAGAGGCAACTGCCGTTTTCCATCTCTCCTGCTGACTGCACACACACACACACACACACACA
>NC_056479.1:3849293-3856604 GCF_008729295.1 Plectropomus leopardus | reverse complement strand
CTAACTATTATTGTATTTTTTTCTATTTCTTGAACAGTTAGGATATATCTACAATATCTACATCATTTCAGTGTGTTAATACAGAAAGTGTTGTAAAACATGCATATATTGTTGTGCACATGTTGACATTAATATATATTTGTGGTCATTTTTTCTCCCGGGTCAGAGGCACCTGTACCATGCGTGCACACTGTTATTATTTCTGTATTTGATGTTATTATTATTATTATTTCTCTGCCCAGTCAGAGGCAGCTGTAACATGTGCAGAGCAGCCAGCAGCATTTGGCTCCCCATCTCACTGTTAATGAGTCCAGAATGGCTGATTTGATCTGATCCATACAGCCGTTTGTAGCAGCGGGACCATAACTCTCTTTGAGGAAATTTATGAATATGAATGATATTCTCTGCTGCTTGATGAATTATAGAAGCTGTGCTGTGTAAAACAGCTCATTCAGAGTGAGGGACAGGGGAGAGCTGCTCGGGGCTCTGCTGCGCTCTCACATCCACCCGAAGTGTGCGTCAGTGAAGCCGGTTATTATCTGTAGAGTCTGTTTTAATATGGGAGGATAAAGTGAAGACATATTGGATTGGCCACGATCGCCCGGGTTTGAAATATGAATTTTGCCAGCAGCAGCACGTGGTTTGTCTTGTGCAGCCCATTTAGTTTCTGAAAATGTCAGTAAAAGGATAAGGCCTGCGCCTGCTTTAGCGCCACTGCTAAATCACTGCACAATGAGCCAGTCTGGGTTTTTCCATTGCCTCACAGTTTGGATAAGTTAGAGGAGAAGGGATTTAGGGAAGTGGGGGATACAGTCGGTTTTGTGTTGGTCTATGGGTAACAACTTCAGCAACACAACTAACCCCAGACCAGTGAGATGGACCCTGCAGGGATTTTATTAGAAACAGACTGTCCAGGTTACTACTGGTGCCCAGATCCACATCATACTGTATTACAGTGCTTAAACAGACAGTAACAGTAGATATTTGTCAATAGAAGCAAACAGCGAGTTCCAGGGTGAAAGTCCTGGGTTTGCTGGACCCATCAAACTACAGTTCCTTCACCCTATACACTGTCAAAATTGACCATTTGTTTTCACTCAGAAAAGTTTGCTGTCTGGGTTGCCTTAAAATTTTGTGTTGACTGATTTTGAGAAGACGAGTTAAATCATGACAAAATTACCTCAGCTTGTCTTTTATAAGTCAGTCAACTTAAAATTCCAAGGCAGCCCAGACACAAACTTCTTTGACTTAAAACAAATAATTTACTTTTGCATAACTTTCCAAGTGCCTGTAAAAATGAACTATATATTTTTTAAAAAAAGTGACCATGTTGCCTTCGGGAAGACAAGTTAAGTCATGACAAAATTACATCAGCTTGTCTTCTCAAATTCAGTCAACTGAAAATTTTAGGGCAGCCTGGACACAAACTTCTGTGTGTTAAAAGAAATAGTCCATTTTGCCAGTGTATAGGGTGAAGGGATAGGTCCAACAAAGCCAGGACTTTCACTCAGGAGCTTGCTGTTTGCTTCCCATAGAATATTGAGTCAAACTGTGATGTTTTTTTTTTTTTCTAAATCTAACCACATGCTTTTGTTGCACAAAGAAATGAAAATAAATACCATTTTTTAAACAACCTAAGTTTATTATGCCTATATGCATCAAATGAGCACAAACATGAAAACAGAAGTGCATTTTGAGGAAACGCATTGCATGTAACAGGCGTAAATGGACACAGTGTCCTAAAATGTCAACGGGAGACTCAAGAGGACACTCAGCGCATCATTGTGTAGATGTGAAAGCCCAGGTGGTGAAATTTGACCAGTTGGGATGAGATTGTGTTTTTCTGCATGAATATGGTAATGTGTCACCAGTGTTTCTTACTATTGATAAAATAATGTAAAAGACAGTGGTTGCACTGGTATGAAATGTTTCCTTCTACAGCCTGTAGTTTGATAAGCACACTCTCGCTGCTAGAATCACTGCTTCCTCTCACTTTACCCATAATAACAGGGCTGCTTCTCCTGATTCTGCCCTTCAGATGTGACCGTGATGTCTCCCTGGTGTGTCTCTACACCTCCATAACCCAAACTCATCCCAGTATTAGCCTGAATGTGTGTTGTTGTGTGGGGCTCCGGCTTGCTGCATTCTCTTAGATTTACTGTTTCATGTGTCACAGCTAACCCCCCACTCTCTCTCTCACACACACACACACACACACACACACACACACACAGAGAGAGGGCTGAGTGAAGCAGCTTGCAGTTGCTGTCCTTTCCTGGGACAGCGGGCTGAAACTGGAGGGAGGCCTGCAGCAGCAGAGCTCAGGGGCTTCTGGATTTAATGAAGCTCCGACCCCGCTAGACCTCAGAGAAGTATCACAATCATCCGCCGTCGAGTCCACAGATGGTTTATGGGATGGCTTTGTTGGGGCCCAAGCTTAAATCTGCTTAAATCCTGAGGCCTCATTGGTTGGGTCCAGCAGTGAAGGGTGAAGCAGAGAGGTTGTTCTGGGACTTTGTACCTCTTTACACCAAAGCTGTTTACTCTGCTTTCACTGCCAGCACTGTTTGTCTATAATACTACAACACAAATACATGTCACACTTCATTTCAACACCCCATGTTACCAGTGATGAACACATCAAATAAATGGTTTATAACACATTAAAACACATAATCAGACGAAAGAATATTTTCCTTTATCGATGTATTTGTTAGAAAAACTAGGCTACACCTCCTTCATATTTCCTCTTTACTGTGCAAACAGTTAATTAATGCGTAACACACTACAATATTTGCAGATACAATGACATTTGAAGCTGTCGCTGTCATGCATTTATAACTACATAAGGCTGTAAAAATAAGCTATTTGTATTAACTCAAAAAAGTTTGCGTAAAATTTTAAGTTGACTGAATTTGAGAAGACAAGTTGAGGTAATTTTGTAATGATTGAACTTGTCTTCTTAAAATCAGTCAACTTAAAACCTGTATGCAACTCAAACACTCTTTTTTCAGATAAAATGCAAAGTTTACTTTTACAGGAGCGTGGAAAACCCTGTGAAATTAAACTATTTGTTTTAACTCAAGAAACTTGTGTCTCGGCTGCTGTAAAATTTTAATTTGACTGAACTTCAGAAGACAAGTTGAGGTAATTTGTTATGATTCTATTTGTCTTCTCAAATTCAGTCAACTTGAACATTTTAGGTATCCCAAACATTAACTTTTTTTGAGTCGAAACAAACAATTTATTTTAACAGTGACAATATACAACAGTTTACCTCTGTTATGATTTATCTTTGTGCATTCAGACACATTTCTAAAGTTTTAACCCCACCTGCATGTGACATGTGCATTAGTATTAACAGTTCCTTTATCATATAACACAATATGAGCACTCTTTCAGGTGCATAATCATTTGTCATTCTGTGTTATATTTGATTGGAGGAGTTATTACACTTGATAAATACTTTGACATAAAGAAAATGTTTGTATATCTATTTTGTAGTGTATCAAAGGGAGTTATGAACCATTTTATTAGTGTTTTCATAGAACTTATACATGCTTAAATTGAAGTGTTACCAATGCAACTGCTGACAATGTTAGTGCTATTATTAGTACTACTTCTAATATTACTACTGATACTGCTTACTTGACTTTAGCAGCAGCGGTGCTGCACTGGAATTGCAAAAAAAGAAATTGTAGGCCAATGTATGAAGGCTGCACTCCTTTATTAGGGCTACAACCAAGGCCTACCAAGGAAGACACTGGGCTCATGCCCTCAGTAGCGATTCTGGAAATGATGCATTCTAGTGTTTCACATTGCAGTTTACATGATCAGCCTGGTATTTTCCAGACTACATGATCTTTTTTTCTTAATAGGATTTTTTTTTTAATGAAGATAGACAGAGACAAAGCTCATAGAAAAAAAGAACGTATGTGTCTTTTCAACATTTGGGGTAAACATATATAAAATTCAGTCCTCTGACAGATCATTTTAATCACCAAACGCTCCATTTCCTGCATTCTGGTTACTTTTTTTCCACCAATATTTGCCTTTTTTTTCATCAGTTTGTGCCGTTAATGTGGTTAATTTTGTCAAAATAAAAGTCCTCTGCTACTTCCATGTATTTATTTGTCTAAATATTGGGGGGGCTCATGTCCCCTGCGTCCCCCTGAAACTACACCCATGCTAATAGGGTAGAAACACTGTAATGAAAGTTGTAAATTATACAACCAAAATTGGTTTAAAAAAATGTATCGTTAGTGTTACTAGCAGTTCTTTGGTGCAAGTGCTATCGGTAAGTTGACAGAGTTGCTGAATGTTACCATTGTATATCTCTGCTTCTTTTGCAACACGTGCCAACTTTTACTACTTGCACTCCAATTCCAAGCCTCATTATAGCTGTTTGTACATGACGTGAGAAGCCAGGGAGGAAATCGAACTCCTGCAGCTCTCATCAGACTCGGTGTCTATCAGTCTTTTGGTGCAGAGACAAACACAGGAACCGCAGAGGCTTCACAAGCTCCTAATGGACGGATGACGACGTTCCTAATGAATGCACTCATCATCTGGGTGGGTGTGGGGACGGGTGGGTGAGGGGGTGTTTATGGGTTTATGACAGTCTTTTGGTGTTGCAGCCAAACAGACGCCCCTCTCCTCTAAGCTTCAATGTACAACTGAAAGAGACACATATTTTAAACACATGCTGGCTCATCCGCTTCTTTCTCTCCCAGCCACCCCCCCCCCCCCCCCTCACCTCTGTCTCTTTCACACACAGACCAGATTCAATCTGCTACGAACAGAAGAAACCTCTCTGAACTTTCCCACTGCAGCCCCATTCACAGCAGAAAAAAGAGGTCTCCCTATAACTGGAATTATGGAGTGTAAATCACAGATTACTCCCCACCATTTCACCCAGACAACCCCCCTATTTAATTAGCAGTGATGCAATGACACGAAGCATGGTCTTACTGTAAAGTCTCTTCTTTAATAGGAATCCAGCATCAGCAGTGCCATCGCACAAAGAAGACAACAACACACAGAAGAGAGGAAAACATACAAGAAGGGACTGGAACATTTCACAGGGAGGAGAGGATCAGAGTGACTGGAGTTTGCCCGCTCGTTAATAATGCCTTTACTGTGGCCACATGGCTTACATTTGCCTCATTCAAAAAAAAAAAAAAAAAAAAGCGGAGGGAAAATAAAATGACTTGTGAAGCTCCGTCCATACTTATTAGCAGCAAAAAAAAAGGAAAAAAATCTCCAGAAACTTTGATCAGGGGGGTCAGTACTGGGACAGGAAGCGGGATAAAGTCATAGTAAAGGCGGAAAGTAATAGAGTCAGTAATTAAAATCAAAAGCATAATTTATATCGATGCATTGCTTCATTTTAAGGGACTGAT
This sequence comes from Plectropomus leopardus, assembly GCF_008729295.1. Taxonomy (NCBI): domain Eukaryota; kingdom Metazoa; phylum Chordata; class Actinopteri; order Perciformes; family Serranidae; genus Plectropomus; species Plectropomus leopardus. Next base: position 3,851,202 of record NC_056479.1, on the reverse strand, counting down.
CGTTATTTACGAGAGAGGAAGGGGTGGTGCAAAAAAGGGGGAGGCATGTCAAGTATTGTTTTATGGGGAGAAATTTCTGTTTTTTTTAAATGTTTTGTTTTTAATGTTGGCTTATGTTAGGGACAAACACCTTTAAATTATTGTATAGATAACCCTCTCATTCCCAAAAATCCACCAGAGGGTTTAAAAGGCATCTTCTTTTCAAAAATTCCCAAAATTAAAACATTCCTTACCCCGTAAAAACATAGTATTTGATTTAAAAACAGTGTCTGTGATGCCTTAAAATTTGTAGTTTAGAGAATCTGAGAAAACACGTTGAATCAATTTGAATTACCCCAACTTGTCTTTTTTTGTTTTTTTTTTTAATTTAGAGGATTTGCATTTTGCTTAAGAAATTAGCTTTGTTTTAGCAATAACTTTCACTCTCATGCTGTTTACTTGTTGCATAGGCTCCAATATATTCATCACAGAACTACCCCAATGTATCTTTCCAAATTCTGTCAACTTAAAATTCAAAGGCAGACACTAGCTCATAACAAATCATTTTTTACATTTTGGTTTTGGGCTATTCATGGTCTTGAGAGCGTCATGCATTTCCCCCCATGGTAGTCAATGACACTCAAGTTTAAGTGTTTGTAGCTTCTGGGAGGTTTAAAACCAAGAAATAAATAGGCTAAATAACGAACAGTACCTTATCAACCCTTTCGCCCTTCCCGTCCTATTACTTAGACTACATCAGCAAATCATTACTGTTCACCATTAAACAAACCGTAGACACAAAGAGCTCATCGGACTGACATCAGAACAGATCAGACAGTCGGCACAACAACATGGAGAACAGAATCTAAAGAACATGACGGACAGAAAAGAGAGAAATCTATATTACAGTCAGATGCCATGTCCCAATAAGACAAAACAATACTCAGCAATATTTAACTCATTCCAATAAGAAAGACGAGGTTACTCACTTTATATACAATAAATTAGAAATATTTCCTATCGAGAAACTTCTATTTGTTTTAATTTTTTCTGTAAGCATTCCCCTCTGACAGATTCAACACACAAAGAGATAAACGACGGAAGTCTTCAAATGACGAGTGACTCGAGGCATGCGCAAACCATGTAAACATTTGTACTCGTAAATAGAAGATTTGATGCTTATCGAGAAATTGTAGCGCTTAAGACTTTGCAAAAAAGGCTGCTTGTAGACCCGTTCATGACTGCGTGTAAACTACAAATAAAACAACTAAATTGGAGGCGACATCCACGCAAATGTGCGTAAAATATGTTTTTTTACAGTGTGCACAAGCAGCCTTTGTGCTCTGCAAGCCGCAACGTCCAGCACACACACACACACACACACACACACACACACACAAAAGCGCGCGCGCGCGCGCGCACACACACACACACACACACACACACACACACACACACACACACACACACACACGACGTTGTAAAGCCAATGTGTTGTTTATGAGCCGTCCATAAAACTGCCATCGGACGCCATTTAACTACTTCGACACTTCAAATAACGCCGGCCTTCCGACACGGCCTCTTCATATTTTAACTTTCAGATCAATAAAATTCTGCATAAACTGAACCAGATAATACCCCGAGCTAATAAATGTAACACTATTGCTAAAGCATTGCGCGGGGATAAATCTGAAGTGTCTGTTTGTATAAACGTGTTATAGAACCTCTAGGAATGATATTTCCAGGAAGAAAAAAAATTATATAATAATAATAAAAGGGACTTTTAAAAATGTCAGAATAGCTCATGGGGGTATTTCCTCTTATTTCAGTCCCAGGTTGCGTTTGGAAGCCGCCGTTAAGCACATATTTTTTCCTGCAATGAGAGAGAGAGACGCCTTGCATAGCAGATAATACACAATATAGCCTACTG